>NC_011691.1:318204-512847 GCF_000150955.2 Phaeodactylum tricornutum CCAP 1055/1
CGAACGACAGACACTGTCGAAACGTCTACGTTTGGTTCGGAATTTGTTGCGATGAAGATTGCGACGGAGCTGTTGATTGGTTTGCGGTACAAACTTCGAATGAGGGGTTTGCCTCTGGATGGACCGGCGAACGTTTTCGGGGACAATCAATCGGTAGTTACCAATGCGTCGCGATCGGAGTCGGTTTTGAAAAAGAAACATGTTAGCATTTGCTATCATCGGGTGAGAGAAGCGTGTGCGGCCGACATCATTCGGATTGCTCATGAGAGTACCAAAACAAACTTAGCGGATTTGCTAACGAAGAATTTGGATGGTCATCGGATTCAAGAACTAGTTTCGAGGATCTTGTATTGACTTTATTTGGCTCCCTTGCTTTGGAAGAGGCATCGTACCTCCCACCGTGCGGAATTGCATTACAAGAGTGGGTTTCTGTGAGCGTTGGTACAACGTGGATATGATTTTTATATTTGTTTTTAAAGACGGTTGTCGATTTGGTTGTTGATCATGGATTTGGTCGTGATCCCAGGAGCTGGACGGATTGTTTGGTCACCTTATCATTCTGAATTACGAATAATAATGTGAGGGGACTGAGCAAATCCAGTGGTAGTGGATCTGGTGATGTGACATAGGTAGTATGTCGCAACCCCTATAATTTAACCTTGTGTTGCGTATCATCACGTCCTGTATGGAATGTACTGTAAATATGGACCTACGTATCCACTACGGTGAGATTAACAGACCTGTTCAGTTCATCCAAGAAGAGTGAAAAACGCACGGTTTGGATTGACCGCCAGAAAAGCGCTTCATTAGTCCCGAAAATTACGCGACAAATTTGGATCGTGAAATGAGTCACGTTATCTTCTCATGATTGCAAAAGGTGTCAAGGTATGTTACTGTTTGTTGGTTGCTGCACCTCTCTCGGTATGTCGTGCCTCCTCACTGCAGCTACTCCTGAGGAAGGTATTGACTGTAAGGAATGGTTTCAAGCAACCAAGGAACAAAGACCCGCCCATAAATTGTTTCCTTGCTCAAGAACAAATATTTACAGCAAAAACATGTGATGCAATTTCCGCACGACCAGTTGGAATCCACCTAGTTGTATATATGAAAAACACCTGGACCACTTTGGCCTCTATCCTTGTCGAATTATATACGTTCTGCTAAAGAGTTTAATAGAAAATTCGCTACTAGCGGCATCGTTCGCTCCGCCATATTGCATCATGGCCGTATCTGCTGTGGACGAATAACAAAACCGGCTGTCCCGCTTGGGGGTGTCACAGCTCCTTGTTCCTTCGGGAGAAGAGTCTTGCAATTCTGCCCTTCATGAGTCCGACTGGACAATTTAAATTCCTATCCAGAAGTTTACTTTAGCATGTCTACCACCGCCCTTAATAGGTATGGCCTGGCGCCTGCTCTATTGGCACATGTTCCTTACAAGTAGTCCTTGCCAGTCAACATGCCTGGCGGCATGCATGTACTCTCATCTGGTCCGGTTTTTGGCTCAGTCCTTTACTTGTGCACTGCCAAACACATATTCCACGTATTCCATGTATGATACAGCGCATTTACGAGCGGGCCATGTCTCGCCGGAGCTGCCAAGCTTGTTCTATTGTGCGCTCTTCCATACGTTGACCTCGTCGCTCCAGCCATACCCTCTTTTCATGTAGCTTTTCAATGGCAGCTACCGAAGGTCTCGGTAGGTTTGTTAGGCAGTCCAAATACTGATACAGACAGGTTTTGTAGGTCTTGTTCTTTAAGCATGGAGAATCTGAACACGAGTATCGTGAAGGAGTGAAGGGTCAATCCCACCTCGTAACTGGTTGTGTCTGGCAATTTTTGCGTCATTAAAGTACACGGGTGAAGCCACAGCTAGCTGGCGTGCTGGCATCATCGTGTTTGGGACAGGCATGCCCTGCAGAAACGCTCACAATTCACAATTTGCTATCGATAATTGCGATCATCTTCAGTGTGGTGGGAGTCAAAACTCCTCTGCTGCGCGCCACTAACAATCTTGAAGAAAACAAAAAGAAGCGTACGGCGGCACGAAAATGTAGACAAAATTGATACTTGCAAGTTGTGTAGGTAGGTTTAGACGGGACTGTTAGTGAATGCCAAAAACTATTTTGGGAAGTTACAGTGTTTAGTGTTAGCCAGATTTCTTCATAAGGCAAGGCTGGCGGTATTCATATACAGCCTATCAGTAAACGGGTGAATTCGGTGATATTCGACCCCTATGTATGAAGACTTCTGAAGAGTAAGTTTGTACATGCGCGTACCATAATTGACATTTGCAGTTACACGCAACAGAAAACAGATTCCTCCCGCCCAGTCAGGAATGCTTACTTACATTAAATCCGTTTGGCCGGTCCAATATAATTAAATGTAAGGTGAAATTGATTGATGAAGAGACTAACAGTCAATCAAAGGAGGTGGTCAAGCCCAAAAACCCAACGCATTCAAGACATCATTTTCATCGACGTCGCTATTCCCCGGATCCTTTTGATTTGTGGCGTCTACGGCGTAAAAAAACATCAGAAGATTACCATAATTTATAAGATATGATGTCTTGGTTGAGATGGAAAAAATGGCGCAGAAAAAACGCTTCCGACTTGCCCATCGTTAGCACTAGCAAACAATTCCTGGCAAAGGTGTCCGGCCCATGCGAGCGTATACATCGGAAACGGGTTTTGTCACAGAATGATAGAGTGTCTGCAGAGCTCGAAGCAGTCGTAGAGAAGATGCAGATGCTTCATGAACGATTTCCTTGTGATGAGGAGGCCTTCAGTCAACGAAATGATGTCGTCGTCAATGTGTTTGGTGAGAAATGCAGCTCGGCCTTCGCATCGATCGGTTGCATTTCTGGCACACGCGCGACCAAAAATATTATTGCCGAGAAACATACGAAGGTGTTCCGCGCACTGGGACGAGAATGAATGACCACAAAGTTGCTCTACCTAAAAAACGGTACTTGTAGCTCGCAGATGCCGTCGCAAACCAAGGTAACGTCATGAGGCGTTTCTTGTCTTGTGAAATCTACGTGGAAAGTGAGAGTGAGAGATATAGTTGATTACATTCCCTGGTTGCTAGGGTATATTTGAAAGACCATTCTGTTGTCTGAGCCTTGACCAGTCACATATTTGAAAACACCGGTGGAACTTTACGCTTTCTTTTATTTATACATAATTATTTCGAAGCAGAATGGCTGGTTCATTGCTTTATAGATGCAGTCACTTCAGTCGTCTATCAATTGACATATTTTACATTACCAGTAAGGAAAACTTCGAAAATCAGCGTATATTTCTTCTCTCTCTTTTTCTTTATGTATGTGTTATCTACTCTAGTAGAGTGATTTTATCAAGAAATGACAAGAAAACTTACTCACCAGTGAAACCAGTTAAAATCAAAGTAGTTTCCGAATGAGTGAAATGAATGTCTCTTGTAGCCATAAAATTGCTTTTGGTTACGAAGAGCGCAACACCGAGAAGATGGTAGAAAAAAGCTCTTTTCTAAAGCCCGTTTTGATAAAGGAGAAGTCTCTTACGCTAAAGGATGCTGCACAGCAATTGCCAAGAGCGAGGAAAAGCATTCATCGTCAGAACGCACCGCAATTTCCTCCGAAACTTCTCAGATTAAACCAAGGATCTTCGTCTTCCTTGTACTGCAACCTATCGGACGACGAAGAGGACTCAATCAGGCTCTCTTTCACCGAGGAAGAGAATGTCTCTTCTACTAGCAGTCCGCCTAAACTTCTAAGATTAAATCAAGGATCTTCGTCCTCCTTGTACTGCAACCTGTCGGACGACGAAGAGGACTCAACGAGACTCTTTTTCATTGATGAAGAAAAAAACTCTTCTTCACAGTCAAGCATTACGCCGAAACTTCTCAGATTTAATCGAGGATCGTCATCCTCATTGTATTGCAACCTGTCGAAAAATGAAGAGGACTCTACTGGTCTTTTTTCCGTCGATGAAGAAAACAACTCTTCCATCAGCAGTCTTGAAAAATTGTGGGACAGATTTTCCTCTTTCAGCACCTACGCGTCGGGCCATCAAGCTGGAAGCCAAGGCTCTACAGATTGTATTGTGTCTTTGACCCAGGCCCAGGTTGTGAAGAGGGCTTGCGTCTTTGAACTTGATACAACATCTTGCGACAAGTGTGTTGCATCCTATAAAATCAGAAGGACAGCGCCGCGTAGTACAACCAGGAGGCAAGGAAATGTAAAGACTCCAGGATCTGCATCCGCGTCTCGTGGGCGGGTTAATCCTCGTCGCCGACTACCCTCCCGTAGCGGGCCAAGACTGAAGACCATAAAGACACATGAGGCGACGATGGAGAGGTGTCATTCGTCCAATGGTATTACGAATCGAGAAGAGCTGAGATGGGCAAGTAAGATTAGCCACATGGCAGAACGACTACAAGTATTAGAAAACTACAACTCACGAATGAGGGGGGAAATAACACGTATGTCCAATCCAAACAACAACGCAAATGTCGAAGCAAATACTGCTCCATCCCCGCGTCGCCAAGAGGTTTTACAGCTTTCTGGTGTAACTGTAGCAGCTACTTCGGTAAAGAAGCAGACGCACTCCCAGTGGAACCGATTCGTTCCAGCTGTTTTAAAATCGGAGCATTCTGGACGATACAGTGTACCAGAATTAAGTCACACGATAATGCCCCGCTGTGCCTAAAAAGCAAGATTTTCCTCCATTCAGATTGCAACACGGTTTTATTTCATAATTTACTTTGAATGTATGCATCTTTAACAAACTTTGAACGACTATTAACATACTTCCGGTAGGTCAAAGTAAAAAGATGTAGGATGAGAGGATATGTTTTTGACGCCCAGCTCATTCATACGATCGCGTATGAGCAAAGTTTTCGACGGATTTGTTTACATTATTTGCACTGTTGGGGCGCTCTAATGGTGTGTTGGCATCCGGCGTTTTCGCTTTGGAAAATTCTTTGTGTTAGGCTTTGGTATGATGGATACCGGTAATCGATTTCGTGTATGATAGGGTAGGGTTAACGACGATAGGAACCCCCCCCCCCCCCCCATACAACCGAAGATGCCAAAAGCTGCTGGTGAAGGGGTATTCATAAAGCAATTTGTTTTGTTGCTGAGCTGCTTCCCAAGTTTTTCTAAAATACTGCTTTGTAGGTCAACAGTTTTGAGCTTTGAGCACGCGCTGCGAAAGCAGATCTGGATTGGGACTACGTGCCACTGTTATCTGCATCTTTGACCATGGACCTTGGTTTTGGAAATTCAAATCAAGTCGTTGGTGGAACAGCGGCCAAGGTGATCCTACAAACGACAAAGGCCCAAGAGCAGGCGGTACAGCAGGAGATCGACCGCTACGATGCTTTGTTGCAAGACGATGATGCACTCGAAGACCTCCGTGCAAAGCGCCTTCATCAGATGAAGAAAGCTCAAGAGCAGCGTCAAAAATGGCAGGCAGCGGGGCACGGAACCTACACTGAATTGGGGGCCGGGCATGACTCGCGCGACGTAGGTCGTGATTTCTTTGAAGCCTCGAAGCAGTCAGAGCGTCTCGTTGTGCACTTTTACAGGCCTTCAACGCGCTTGTGTGACATTTTTCACGCTCATCTTGCAAAACTAGCGCCCAGACGTATGGAAACCAGATTTGTAAAAGTCAACGTGGAAAACTGTGATAAGGAAGGCGGAGGAGCATCCTTCCTTGTGGAACGTTTGGGTATTGTCGTCATGCCAACTATCGTTATTGTAAAAGACCGCAAAGCGGTTCACCACATTCGAGGATTTGACGAGCTTGGAGGAACGGATGACTTTTCCACCTCTGCTCTGGAATATGTTCTCGGCGTGCACGGGGCTATCCGGCAAAACGAAAGCGCCGAGATTCCTCGTGAGTTGGTCGATCCAAAGGGTGTCAATGCTATCCGGATAAAGGGGAGCGCTCACTCGTCATTGCACCGAGGCATTTACGAGACTGAACGGGATGAAGACTAAATAGTAACCCTTTTTAGAAGGGGCTAACTTATCTAACATTCAATGATAGTGTACTTTTCACTGATTGTGAGACCAAGGATGGCTACTATCCTCTAGGTCGATCCAAACTTCCGTTCTTCTCTTTCCCATACTGAATATTGCATCGTATTGTGCGAATTGCAACAGCGATTCACTCGAAAGAGGTATTCCGATACCGTCCCGTAGACAAACGTCCCGAAGCTCCTTGTCGGCTTGCCGAACGACTGGCTCGACACTCGCATTCGAAAAAAGGCGCACGGCGACTACCTTTTCCGGCACCGTGACAATACGGCAATCATTCCATAGGCCATCGTTAGCTTTTTCGAGCGCGGCTGCAGGTTTGGGTGGGTAGTCGCTTCCGGGAGCAGCAAAATCCAAAGGCCACATCATCGTTTTGGATCCAGCGCAAGGGATGGCCATCAAAGCCGGCGCCAATGGTTCCATCCCTAAGGAAAGTAAACACGTAAATTTCAGATTCAAAAGCAACAGTGACATTCATCAACAGATGAACGTACCGTTCGTAAAGGATCCAAGCATACTAAAACCATCATCCCGTCGCTCATAATTGATTTCGACGGCGTTGTGGCTGGGATAACGTCGAACTTCGTAGCCATTCCCTCGGCGCAATAATTGATAGGGAAGCTCGGCTCCAGCTGAGGGCGCAGCTAAATCCTCAGGTTTCAGCTGGCTTAAAAAATCAGAAATGGCGAGGCCTTTGTTGACTTCTTTGTAGGTGCCACCCTCTTGGATATTGATGGAATCCCAGAAATCACTTTGTTTGATTATCTCAACACCTTTTCTCCCACCTGCCTTGACTTGGTATACTGATATTCCAGAAAAGCGAGCAGTTGGACTCCATGGTAAGATTTTAGCTGTTAATCGAAGAGTCCATCGAGTACATATATCCTCAATTGAGCCGTCAGATTTCAAAGCTCCGCCTTCTACCGAGTGCAAAACAATACCAGCGTCTTTGAAAAGAAACTTTCCCATTGAGGTTCGTGCAGCAAGCATGTCCACATTACGTTTATAGTTTTCGACACCTGTAAAGCTCGTCATGGGGTCGATGAAAGATACCGATGGCGAATAAAACTGGGTTTCCATTGGGTCAAAGAACGAAACATATTCCTTTTTCAGAACCCTCTTCAGTTTGGCTATGTCTACCTCAAGCTGATTTACTGCTGTAGAATGGAGACGTCTCAAGCGATTTCCCGAGTGCGAGGCAGCTGGCTGGAATGCGTGCAGTCTACTTGGACAGAAAACTATCGCTCCCAGGACAAGTCCCAGAAGCTGACCAATTTCATGTACCATATGTACTAACAAGAAGAAATCTGTCAAGTTATATGGGACCAGTTGATTTGTACGAACGACCTTTAACGACAATCAACTGCACTGGCCTTGATTGTGATGAACGACTTCTTCGGGGAGATAGATTGCTGCTGGTCTACGTTTTGATCATACTGGGTCCTGGTTTCTGACTGAGGATATTGTGTCTACTGACTGACTGTGACTCACAATCACCGGCGTCACATCGAAAAGTCAAGAATTGTAATATTGAAATTCAAACAGAATTAGGGGTTTTCCCATAAAACCTGCAAACCCTTCAGAGAACGCATTTCCTTGGAGGAACCTTACCTACCGTGTAAGAGGAATGACTACGAATGAGAAAATGAGACGAAATACCCCCTATTGCTGTTCTGTATAGAGCTACAAAAGCTTTCGCTTTTATCACAGGAATTGGTGATGGGGTAGTAGGTCGCTGCTTGGTGCGCCTGCTCGAGCGAACTAGGTAGTTCCCAATCTCTACCGGAGCTAATTTCCAAGACCACGGAACCAGGTAGTTTTTTCAAATGCAAGTAGCTCATTGCGATGAGACTAATGGTAAATTTCGTTGAAAGCGTCGAACAGGAGGTGGCATCCTCTGCTTACCATAATTTGTTATGATTCTTTCTACTTGCTTGCGGGGTGTCAAGACGGCGTCTCACAAGCAGCTGTTTCTTCCGATCTGGCTTGTCTCCATATCTAGTTTGCTCGATAATTTCTTCTACATTTTTGTTCTGTTAGTCTTAATACTTTTGTCATTACAACGTCAACAACCATCCATTTGCCCAGGATAGGTAGTAGCTTTCTTCTTTTTAAGGGTCTCAAATGATTTCAAGATGCCGAAAGCCCTTGAAGCGCAAGGACAATAAAACCTGCTTGTTTGAATCGACAATTAAATTTTTATCTTATTTTGGCTTCTGAGAAAAGGAGTTCATTGATTCTGCAACATATGGCCTTTCTTTCCTAAATCATTCCTCTAGCGACATTCACGGAAAAGTCGTGTTTCAATCAATCTACCCTAACGGGATTATGTTGAGAAAAAGATAGTGTAGCACAGATATGAAAGTAAGGGAGAAGAGAAATGGATCTTGAAATAAATTCGACTTTCGAAGAAGAATTTCACCTTCGTGTCTAAAAAGAGAAAAAGTGGGATTTAGGTGAAAAGAAATCGTGCTGACCTATGCACATTGTAGAAACCTTGAAAAATCTAATTTTAATAGAAATTCAAGCGTAACTCGTGCTTAAAAAGAAGCTGCCTTGATCATATTTAAAATCGCTTTCTCAGCACGTCTGACCCTAACTTCACTTTTCCAAATTAACTGTTTGGAGAAAATGCAGAGCAACCATGTCATTATTTTTCCGGAGTCCAACGCCCTTTACTGTTCTGAAGACGCTAGCGCTGTTTGAAAAATCTAGGGAAGGGCGATACGTGCTTTGGAATAGATCATTGCTTGACGTTGATTTCAGCCTCAGAATTTAAAGCGTAGATTATCTTATAAAAAAACGAAGATAAAAAAGCGGTCAGCTGATCCAATCTTTTATCTATGCAACGTACCAAAACAATTGCCGGCTTGACTGGATGGGAAAAAAATTGATAGTGAACGCAGGAGGTCCTGGTTTGTAACGAAAATGACAGGTGGCACAGTAGAGCGAAAAGGGAAAAATAAAATTTGTAAGTAATAAAGTTTTAAATATAAGTTCGCAGCGAATTTCAAAGATGACAGGTTGGGAAAGAACGGAATCGCTTATTTTTTGTAAGGAAGATGTCTAAGTTTGTAGCGAAATTAACCCATGCCACATTTTTATGATAAGGCAGGGCTATCACGTGCCTACTAGCAAGAAAATATGGATCGTTCAACAATAATATTAATTCAATTGAATGCGAACGTGAGGTCCAATCATTGCGTGATTCAGAATATTTTAAGAGAAACTGCCCGAAAACCATTGAAGAAACGGTTTTTCCATCGTTTCTTAAGAAAAGCTGGAGATTTGATCGATGTGCATACGATAATATTTGCACTCTGAGATAGTATGCGGAATGACTTTTTAATTGAAGCGATTTTTTTAGGGTAGAGTCACCTGGAAAAATCGAACAATGGGTATTGGGTTCACTTGTCGAATGCTGCATGTCATAGTTACCGATTTGCAAAAAATTCTTTCATTTCGAAATTTCTAAACATGCATAGTTTTCTAATAATAGAGAATCGTATTGTACTGTCAAATTCGTAATCGACTTAACTTTTTATTCCTGTTTTTTCTAAAGTCTACCATCGGAAGTCCAGGCACGTGTTTGATTTTCTGTCTTGATTTTTCGCTTTGTACTCGATTGAACGTAAAATGCCGTGTTCTATTTTCGGCCTTTTTGACAATTTGTACACTTATCGTCTTGACTTGAATAGACTGCTAGTAGACGACTTCTATTGCAGCTGAAAAATCCTGAACAAATACCCTTTGTTCGATTTTTGTCTGGTGACTCTACCCAAAAACGAAAGTTTTTCAAAAGTTTCATCGACAAGATTTTTCATTCCAAGGCGTTTACTGGCTTTTGAAGATTTGTGACGATTTAAGTCTTTACTGGTAAGAGTCAAATCAACAGGTTTTTTGTATTTTGATGGGAATTTCACCAACAAGATTTTTCATCCCGAGAAGAAGTTTCACCAACAAGATTTTTCATTCCAAGGCCGGCTTAAAAGGTATTCCGCATACTATTTCAAAGTACAAATATACTCGTCACGCATTCTTTGCGTTCTTTCGATATTTGTCAGTGTTTTTTGTTTTGGGATTTTCAGTTCGTTTCTCATAGCCAAAGACATTTTCGCTGAAGAACTATTTCTTTCATAGGTTACAGCTAAAAATCAAACAAAGAGAGTCGAGTCAAGACATCTCCCTGATCTGCTTTATTACTCGAGCATGCGTTTCCAGTCGACGTTTAACAACTGCGAACGCATTCGCCAAAAAACGGTGCTCTTCATCGAGCACGCTCCCTGTGACATCTGTTTTCGAAGTGACACAAACGTGTAAGGATAATTCGAAAACCGCTTTGAAAGCAGTTTGCCACT
Organism: Phaeodactylum tricornutum CCAP 1055/1; assembly: GCF_000150955.2. Classification (NCBI taxonomy): domain Eukaryota; phylum Bacillariophyta; class Bacillariophyceae; order Surirellales; family Neidiaceae; genus Phaeodactylum; species Phaeodactylum tricornutum. Next base: position 328,585 of record NC_011691.1, read on the forward strand.
TATGTGACGTCTTTTCATCTTCGGATATCAGTCGGGCAATATAATCCCACCAAATAGAAAGAATGCAGGACGTCGTGACCAGTTCTAGCATCAGCTCTTCTAGCTGATGGTCTACTTTGAAAATCGGGAATTTCGAAAGTCTATTTGCATCCTCAAGTAAATACGTTGCGGTGGAGTACAGCAAACTTGCTTCCTCTTCGTGAGTGATTCGAAGCTCAGTATATTTTTCTGAGGGGGGCTCGTCAATTGCTAAGAGCATTGTCTGATCAAGAGATTGTGAAATTTTTGTGAGCAATTGATCTGCGTATTCAGGCCTGGCGCCTAATACTCTCGGTGGTATCATGGCAAGAACACAAGCCATACCGATTCCGAGAAGATTTGCTGCGATTCGATTCGCAACGAGCTCGTTTCGACTTCCGAGGCCGACACGAAAGTCGAACACAATTACTGATTGTGTCAGAACGAAATAGAAACCGGCATACCCAAAATCTCGAGATTGGCCAAACCTTGCCGATTCGTCCTTTTCCACTGAAAGCAAGATCCCCAGCGCTGCTGTACCTGTTAGCCAGGCGACAGTTCCATAAGGATTGTCCCCAACCGCTAGAATAAGGAGCCACGCCGAAAGGCCACCACAGCACGTGCCCACGACTCGCATCACGCATTTCTTTATGGTTCCCTCGGCTGTAGGCATCGTCGCAAATGAATATGCTAGCTGGAAATTTTGCAAACAATTTGGTTAGCGGGGGAACCCGGTTGAGTTTTTCATTTTATCCAGCTACTTACCAGCTCCCAACCAGCAAACGAGCTCGGAGGGGTGCCGACGACAAGCTCGAAATTTGTCTGTTGGGATGGGCTGGATACGTCAATTTCACGATAGCTTTCCCAATAAACCGAGAAGATGGCCAGAAGTGTAAAACCGAATGCGAATTTGATGCAGTGAAAAATCTTTGCCATGGTCGTTTTGTATTTGCCTTGAACGATCTGGATAGGAATAAAGGGAGTTTGGAGTACACGCCATAGTAATGCTACGGGTAGCGCGAACCACATTGCACCACATTTCAGACTATTTGTGATGCCCTCTTTCAAAGATATATTTTTCTCACTTGCAGTCATGGATTGAATCCAATTATCCGTTGTTGAACGAATCATTTCAATGTCTTTTTCGAAATTCCACATTTTGGTTTCTTGCACTTGTACTTTCTGTAAATCGAGCGTATCATGACTTTGCAACTTTTGTAATGCTCTAGCAGTACCTCTGAATGCCTGCTTTGCCGCCTGGCGATTTTCCAAGCAATCTGGAAATCCGATGGCTCGAAAGGCCAATGCCTTTGTAGCAACATTCTGGACCGAAACTGTGACATTTTTCAAATCCACCCACGTACATCGTGGCATGGTTCCTACATTCGCGAAACACCGTGGTTCAAACGCGGTTGCCGCGGCAACGGTACCAGAGCGCAGTGAGGTAGACGCAAGCACTAATCGCCTGTGAATGGCTACTATGTCTGCTGTTTTTCTTTGATCAACTCCCTCAAATTCGTCCATCGAACTCCCCTGGATATACCACGCGGCATCATACAACACCTGAGGCAAGATTCTTCTTGCAATGAGAAAACGCGTCTTTCGAAATGGTGGGAGAAGTGGTGACAGAGCGACGCAAAGAATCGCCCACGTACCAGCCACGATAAAATTGGGGAAGACTGCAATCGGATTCATGACACCTGCTGTCCAGAATAACCGTATCAAATATGCCCCGCCCTCCAGTGATATGAATAAGTCCCTGTCTTCCGACAACGAGAGAAACACATCTCTCCCTTCAAAAAGGCCCAAAGGAATGGTAACCGCTATTGCCCCCTGCTGCTGTCCACTTTCCGAAAGTAATTGAATCAGCAACAGTATCCCTTCCCGAACCAGATCCAAAAAGGCAGTAAGATTGTCCAATGCACCAGCAGCTCTGGCAAGCAAGGTAGCGTCATCAAGCTGCGACTGGACCAGTGCTTCCAGATTGATTTCTTGAAGGCTCGCCACCAGCTCAGAAGTTGGCAGAGTTCCCATGGCTCCTGGAGCCAACTCTTGTATGAGGTCTTGGATGAGCTCACTGGATAGTTTGAGGTTGATTCCGTCCCGTACAACGCGATGCAGATCGAGACCGATGATTCCAACAAAGGCCGCTAGTACCGGTGCAACTACCCACGTAAGTTTGGCCAACGAACCAACTCTCAACGGCGCGATCCATAAGCTCCAAATAGCAACCACCGCGATGAAAAAACCGTCAGATACGGTTACTGCGTAGAGCATGACGGTAATGGAAGCGAGACCGAAGAAAAGGATCGTGTAGCACAATCCGATACCCCCGAGCGTTGCTAAAACCGTGGGCAAGCGCATCACGATCGTCGGGCCCAGTATGCCGATGATCCACGATTGAGTGGATGGAATGATAGAGGGAAGATCGGCAACGGCAAGCGAATAGGCAGCAAAGCAAGCCAGCGTCATCCGAATCGTGGTTTCAATGTGGACAGGAATGGGTTGAAAGGGATCCGGTATAATTTCCGGTGGTGGATCATCCTTCTCTAGTATTTTGTCGTCGTTTACAGGAGTTGTTTGCTGTTCCATTAATTTTGTATTTCCGCCCTCTGGAGTGGTCCCCTGTTCCGAAGTCTGTTTTGTAGCAAGTCCATCTTTATCAGCAGTAGCTGCAATATCTCTTGTGCTGGTCTCTTGTTCGGAATTCTCATTCCTCATGATCCCAGAAAGCATTACGATTACCTGCTCCGTGCATTACGATTCCAACTAGATTTTGTACGAACTTTTTGCTGTGACCCAACAAGAGCGTCAAAATCCACGAACGATGATGGGCTTCGCTTCTCGTGTGGTCGGCGTGATCCGTTCGCATCGTGCGAAAGAATATGGCGGCGCGGGCCTGTGGGCACTACCAGTTTGGTCGTCCTTACTGTTCGTTACCAACCAACTGCACAATTCTGTCTGCGAGGCATGTTGTATCGGTCAAAGCCACGATCCAAAAGTTCGCGAGTTCTGCAAAAGATACAGCTGACGACAGCCAGACTGCTAGAGGACAATCGCGGAGAGTCCTTCGGCCCTCGTGAATCCTTTCCAGTCAATCCAAAAAACTTGTCGATGCTTGCTCGACTGTGAACGGCATCCACAGTCTTACCGTGAACGCAATTACTACTAGTAAAACTCTAGGGTCTCGGCGTCTTTTGGAAACAACGCGCCAACTGACGAAACACGCTAAAGCTTCACGCCGAATAATTCTTCCATGGTCAAGAAAATTACGCCGTTCTTTGTTTCTCCAGCTATCCGAATTTTTATTCTGGTTTCGTGTGCCACTGCGTTTCAACCGAAGGCTTTTCATGCCATTGACATCAACCCGACCAATCACTTGTTTGGCAGGAGTAACGGGACGCCGAATCGCAACGAGTGCGCCATGTCGTTCAACTCCGCAGACCCCAAAAAGGAATTGTCGGTAGGCTTTATCGGCTGCGGGACGATTGCCAGTGCCATTGCGACCGGCTTGGCCCTGCAAGACAAGGTATCGGTCACAAACATCGCCGTTACCAAACGATCGGAAGCCAAGTCTTCTGCCTTGCAAAAGTCCTTCGGTGACCTCGTTTCGATACACGAGGATGCGCAAGAGTTGGTGGATCAGTCGGATGTTGTATTCGTAACTGTTCTACCTGAGCAGGCATCGCAAGTTCTGCAAGAAGTTACCTTCGACAGCACTCGACATTCGCTGGTTTCTCTGGTGTCCACCAGTACACTGGACGACTTGATCAGTGACTCTGGATTGCCCGCCGAAAATGTATCCAAGATGATATGTAAGTCAACATCCACAAAAATCGCTTCGAAATTGTCGAACCTGGTCGCCTGACACGTAAATGTCTATTTCGACCGATTCCTACCGTCAGGTCTCCCCGCCGTGGCTAAACTCAAGGGCGTTTCACTTGTAGTACCGAAACAAAACCACAATCCCATTCTACTACAAATGCTGGAAAGCTTAGGGGGCTACGTTGAGTGCGAAACACTACACCAGATGAACGCAATGATGGTCCCCACCGGCATGATGGGGAGCTTTTACGGTCTGTTACGGAACAATCGTGACTGGCTTGTGCAGCAGGGTGTGCAGGCCAGCGATGCTTCCTACTTTGTTGCGAAACAGTACATGAGCATGATGGAAGATGCCGTCGAATCTTGCGTGGATCCGTCACGTTTTGACGATTTGGTAGAAGAACAGACCCCTGGAGGTTTGAACGAACAGGGTCTGGCGAATCTATCGCAACAAGGAGTCTTTCAATCGTACAATCAAATTATGGATGCTCTTTTGTCTCGCTTAGAAGGTCGATCGGACGGATCGTTAACTGAGAAGTAAAGCCTGTAACACCGGCTGCTCCCTCATATTCGATTCGTATACCGAGGGCATTCATCCGGTGAGAATGCTTGAAATATGCAAACGACCTACGCCTTGCTTGTTTATACTTTTGGGAGACACATAAACACTGCAGCAGCTGACTGTGAAATCTCGATTGCCTGATCTTTGATTGTGAATGAGGTGCAAGGCAATTGCTTTGATAGTTAACAGAAAGGATTTAGCTTTTTCTATGAGCCTAGCTATGTATAGATTCCTTTCGGTTGCTGATACGTGTATGGCGCTGTTTTGTCTGGCCTCCACTAGGACTCATTCGGCTGCGTTTACAATCAACGAGATCTAAGTTGACTTTGTTCGAGCTTCTTTGCCTAACAGTGTGATGAAATTGACGTCACAAAGTATTGTTAATAAGCTTTCCTCTATGGTTGGGTAGCAGTCGGTTGTCCTTGGAAATAAGAAGCAAGAGCGTTTCTTTTCTGTCTCATAGTCCATTGCGCGTCTTTATGATATGCTTTCGGTAGAATGTCAAAATAATAGTATTCACGGTCAGACTATCCGAAACAGTAAATACACTTGTCTCCATGCTCACACAGCACTAGCATCAGAGAGGTTTGCCCTCTCAACAGTGGTAGACCAACTCTCCAAAGTCTCCAAAGTCACCAACTTTTCGAGTGCACAATCTTGGCAACGCATACCCGTTTCATGAGCACGCACTAAATCTAATTTGACTTGTAGGCAGAACATCATGGCTTTTTGGCCCCATTTTTCGAGTTTTGACTTTGGTTTCGAAAGCGACGATACCGGCAGAAGCTGCAACGGTTGATGCTGACCCGGGTCCGCACAAATGTTGAACGCTTCAGGATGAGATTGGTCGTCTTTCTTTAGAGGAAACACCAGCAAAAAACACATGTCTCGGAGTATCAAGCTTTCTCCAGGGTTGCCTACACTCAATCGTAGTCGGGATCCTGATTCTCGTAGCATGGACCGACCGTCGACCCAGCTTGCGCTCGCGCGACTGTCAAAGTACTTGGAATATGGACTGTTTTTTAATCCTTTCTCTGATACTACCCGCATTGGGTCTACCGCTCTTCCAAATAGTATTTCAAGCAGAGTTGGGGCAATGTCGAGCGAAGACCAATTGCCGCTCACAAATACCTGTGCTTTTTGCAACAGCCCCTGGATCCGCGGATTGCGACTGTGAAACGTAACGCCAACGTCAAAAGCTTCTTCGTATTTCTGACCGAATGTGGTAAATTTGGAATCTCGATCCTTAAAATGCCCACCATGATCTCCCAAAAAGACAAACAGAGTCGAGTCCATCAAGTGGCGATCCTCAAATGATTTGACCAAGAGTTCTAGCCACGTGTCAAGATAGGACACTTCGTTCAGATAGCCGTTTGCCTTATAATCCGGACTGAATGATTGAGCTTTCCAACCCCCTCCACGAGGTGGAATTTCGTATGGATCATGGGTGATACCACTCAGGTACGAAAGGAAAAAGGGCCTAGTCTGGTTTTCAACCCATTCTGTGAGAGTTTCCAGCAACACGATGTCTTCGTATCCAAAGTAGTTGGCTTTGTGGTCCCGTTGGAAAATTGCAGATACATTGTGGGCAAGATCATAGCTCTCTCGCCCATACATTCTGGGGTATCCAATGTTTCGCATAAGGTCGTTTTGGTGGTCAAAGGTTTCGGTCAAGGATTTGAAAAACTGACTCTCATACCCTAGTCGGTCAAGTATCTGCGGAAGACAGGGATGATAAAGATTTTGTGCATGCTCAACGGTGCCGGGGAGGGGCAAGGCGTGCAAAGAGCAAAGCGTACTTGCGAGGCTTTTATGAGTAAAACCAGAAGCCGATTTCATATGAGGAATGTATAGAGTTGAATTGGAGTCTCTGACCCATTGATTGTAAAATGGTGTTATCTTGTCATGGATGGTGACATTTGGCACAAATCGCCTCGCCCATGGTGTAGAGCCATCAAACGGCATCATATCTGCCCGAACAGATTCCAAAAATACCAGAACAACGTTGATTGGCTCATCCATATAATCACGCTCGAACGGGGCTCTTTGAACAAGCTGTTTCATTGTGTCAACTTCTGTTCGCCACCACTTGTTGTGATCTCCCGAGGAGTCTTTGCTATTTGCTGCGCGAAGCAACTTGTGATACTCTTGAAAGCCCTCTGTGACTTCCAGTGCTACCTTTAGAAAAGGTGTCATCGAAAGCCTCGTATATGGAATAGACGGTCGTAGAAGGAGAACAGACACACTGTAAATTATTGAAAGTGCGACAGCGCTCATCTTTGCGGTGCGTGAATGAGTAAATCCTCTAGCATTACTTGGCGCACCTGTGGTACCGGTCAGGCTTATGCTTTTTGCAATGTGAAGTCGACTTCTGCATTCATAGTGGCACAATTTCTTGCGACACGTATTCGTAAATAAGCCAAAAAAGATTGTCCAGGATAATTGCCCTATAAGAGCCATCCATACCTTGAGCGTACCTTCTTCGGCCTTGGAGGAAATCAAGCTTTGGAATTCTTCCCAACGATACCACGCGAGTGGGACCCGATCCCAGGGAACACCGAAACCATGACCGATCCAGAAGGTTACTTCCGCGGTGCAAATGCCAATCGTACACACAACAGCTGTTACGCTTGCGGTCCAAAGAAATACGGATACACTGTACGTAGACGTCATCGAAAGAGATGCGTCGACTAGCAACACAAAAAGCACATCCTGAACCCAGAGGGAAGGAAACCAAAAGTAGGACGCAATCGAATCAAAGTCAATGGTCTGTACACAAACGGTTAGCTTTCTCAAGATCAGCGAGATACCGACAAAGGTGACCAATAGGCGACGCATTGGATCATGACAGGAAGAGCATCCTATTCCCTTCTTCATGAAAAACGGCACCATTGGAACAATATTTGTCTCCAGACCAATGCAGGATGGTATATCTTGCCTCATGGTACCAGCGTCGATATCGAGTACTTCTGATGGCCGGCCGGTCCACCCACTGGTGGGCCTTTTTTGCCAACGGCAGCGGACCGTAAAAGACACCGACTTGTGAGAACCCCGTTCTCATGACTTGAAACATTTTCTCAAGATGGATGCTTGCTCTGGCTACAGAATAGTCGACTGGTAACTGTAGTTTTATTTATCACTTATCAACTCAAAGAGTAATAAGCAGAGTATCTTCTTTTCTCGATCTCAGAAATTGATTTACTTTGATAGTGCTCCATTTGAAAATTGTAGCATCGAGTGGCTATAATTTATCATACAAGCACTTCCTAAAATCATGGTATGCAGAAGCGACAGGCCCTCCAAGCCAAATTGTTCAGAAATTCTGACTTTTCCCTAGCTAGGAGGCATTTTGCATTGTATAGAATACAGTGACCCAAATACCCTCTCCACTCTCATCATGGAATATGCTACATTAAAGCTAAGACACAGCTTTCAAAACAGAGTGAAAATAGAATTGATATAAGTAATACAAATTACATGACAGACTTGACAAGAACACAAGTTTTGAGGAGGGGGGGAGTGGGGTCAGGAATACCGGAAATTGACGCATTTGAAAACAAACAAACTATTTGGGGATACTTGCGGTAAGCGGCATTTACAGTTACAAAATAGAATGCCTGCTTGCATGCCTCTTCACAGTCGGTGCATTTTCGTCTGGCCTCCATCAGGACCATTCGGCTAGAGTTACAATCAACTGGATTGATTTCGTTCGAGCTTGGACTCACTGTGACAACCCCTACTGACTGCCATGTCGCTGTCTTCAATTGTTCCATGAGAAGACGGCATTCAAAGGGTTGGTAACGAGATCATCATTTTTATCTTTGCTGCTATCAGTATGCACTCGGTCGTCTTGCTTATATCATTGGTAATATTTCTTTCCATTCTCGTTCGCAGTCAATCTTTTTCATTTTTACCAGGTGAGCGCTTCCGAACCAAACCAAGAAAAATGAGCGTAGAGACCCGTCATCCGTTCTGCGATCTTCCTGGAGATCCATCGTTGATACTTACTACCAACGTAGACCTTGGTTCCAAAAAGCTGGACATTTTGAAAGGTAAGCAATCAAGATATCGGAACTAGCCTTTGTGATTCACTTAGCTACCCGAAGGATCGCAAAATCACACTTGCAACTTTCCGTATGCTTTAAATCGATAGCTATTTCCAAAGCCATGGCGGAACATACCGGGAAACCAGAAGAATACATCGGTGAGTGCACGTGAATCTCTACGACGGTGCATGGTTGAGCATTTGCCTCTCCATTAAATACGATCTAAACACAAATTGTTTCGGACGCAGCCGTTTCCATTAACGACAATGCAGACGTTATCTTTGCCGGTTCAGACGCGCCCACGGCATTGGGTTGCATGTACTCTATTGGTGCGATTGCGATGGAGAGTAACGGCAAGATTACGGCATCTGTATCGGATCTTCTGGAAGAATATGGCGTCGACGCGGCTCGAATCTATATCAACTTTTTTGACATGCCCCGGGCCAATGTCGGTTGGAGCAAGCGAACGTTTGCTGGATAAAATCCGACCAACCGACATGTTTTGTTTCCGCACTAGACAAATTACTAGACAAGAAGTGCATCCAGGGTCATAGCAATCGAACGGACAGATCGAAGAACAAAGTAGAGAATAATTGGCATTTACCGAATTTCCCCAAATTATTACCAAAACAAAATCGAAGCTTGGCGCACGGCAAATTCTCCTCGCCAACGAATTTTCCGACGCGCGCGTGCTACACGTTGCCCACGTTATCTCTAGGCCACCACCTTGCGTCCAGTTGACTTATTGCTACCGCTTTCCAGTAATTGAATCGTTTCGCTGCCGTCACCACTGCCATTGTCGTCGTCGTATTCGAGGCCGACGGCGGCACTTTCCCGTACCTCCATTTGCGACTTGGTGGCAACCAGTTTTTCTTGGACCGAAACGTAGGAATAAAGGGCCGATCCCGCGAGTACCACAACGATACCTGCTCCATTGAGCGGAGCAATATTGGTGTTGAACAAAATCGTACTAATGACAATCATCAATACTTGTTTGACGTTGGCGGCAATGCAGAGAGTCAGCGGCGACGTGAGCTTGTTGGCTTGGAGGGAACAAATATTGAGCGAAAAGGAGAATATTCCGCTCAACCATACGACAAACATGGGACGGACGTTGACCGAGGGACTCAATTCCGTGTCCCAACGCGAGGCAATGGATTGTATCTCTCCGGTAAAAAATGCAATGATAACGCATTGGATGAGCGCCAAAGGTGCCATATGGGAAAGCAAATCCACGGGATGGAGTTTGAGCGATCCCGTCAGCATTTCACCACTGACGACGACCTTCAGTGCGGCTAGGAGAATACAGCATACGGTGTAAAAGAATCCGAGGGCGGTGTAACTCATATCCCCGAAACATGCCATGGCGACCCCGACAATGACCGGGACTACGGCCAACTGTCGACGCTGCGAAATGACTTTGCCCATGCACAATCCCATGGCAATGGTGAGGGCTGGTACCAAGGATCGCATGACTTGATTGAAATTGACGGACACGTACTGGAGCGAGACGTTTCCGATGGATATGTTGAGGGAGAAAATGACGGAAAATGCGAGGATGAGTTTTTGTCCCTGTGCGTCGAGCGCTTGACGCGTGACGTTGCCCAGTAAGCGGGAAAAGATGGACACCGACGGCTCTTCCATGGTTTTGCGGGCTTGACGGGCATCCCGATCCAGACTCCAAAAGACCAACTGGGATCCGGCGGCGTTGCAGGCCATATGAATGGCGGACAAGAAGTAGGGATAGCGAAAGTCGACTTTAGCAAAGGCTGCCTTGTTCAGTAGAGTAACGCCAATGTTGTTGACCTGCCGGTAGTCGAGCACGATGGAAGCCGAACAAAAGTGAGTGCGTCGTGAGGACGAGAAGGTTCGAGACCGACCGGCGCCGCATGGCATCCAAGCAACACCGCCAGTCGAGGCGTCCGCACAATGCGCAATTCTCACACACGTCCGTCCGTACGTACCATCCACACCAGCAACCACAAGGTCGAGCTCTGACTGGCTTTGGTCTGCGCCATGATGCTGATGACTGCGAGTCACTGCCAAATTTCAAGTACCAATCGATCGAATGCCAGCGCACAATCGATCAATAGCCCCAGGGTCTATTTGTTCGCCTCAGTCTCTCGCGATGTGTGCTATGATTAATCTCAAAGACAACCGACGAAGAATTCTGTCGACACTACCGAATCTTCGTAACGTGACGTGGGAGAGAGGACTTTACCGTGACTCTAGAGTAGTAGACGGAGGGGATACTTCGTTCGTAGTCTTGTCGAGGTCGATCAAGCCACCATTGGGATCGCGCGGGGGAGAGAGCCCGAACGAAACCCTGTTTGGCCTTTTGGTGTGTATGTATAGGTAGGTGTCTGTGTGTGTGGGTCATTTTCGTCCCACGAAGCGGGAACCAATTCTCGAGCGCCCGCACGGGAAGTACGTAGTAACCTTGCGTGACTGTGAAGACAACTCGCCTATATTGCTCTTTCCAGGACTCACTGGTAAAATTCAACCGAGATTCACGGGTCAGTCGACCCGAACGTCCGGGCGGCGGGGGGGGGGAGGGCGCATTCGGTTGGAAATATATACATAAGTATACATGTGTCTTCTTTTCTGATATACCTGTGTCGCAGGACACGTACACGCGCCCAACGATGCGGGAAAGGGGGAAGTGGGTTCACGGGCACTCTGACAATCAATCATTAACCCCTCTTATTCCCATTGGGAAGGGTTCCAATCGTCTGACTGTGACAGGCAAAAATGTCTGTCAATTGATGTTATGGACAAGGATTGACAGTGATACTGGAGATTTGCATAGCTGGAGATTTTCATTACTGCTTGACAGTGAGAAGGGAGAACCGTATCTGTGAAAGACTGTTCGGCATGGAGAACCGGCAGCTAAGCACGAAAGTCCTACCGGTAATCCAACAAACAGTAACATAACTGCACAGCCCTCTCTATGTGACCTTATTTCTCTTGTGTCCTTTTTTGCCTCTGTGCATTTTCTACCCTCTCGAGAGTAGAGAAAGGTATTTCAAGCGGACGCGGCAAAGAAACGCAGAGGAATGTACACCGAAAGTCCACAAAGTGGCAAAGGGCCTTTCGTTGTTTCAATTGATTTTCAACCGGATGCCTTTCCCATTTTGTCCGTAAAAAGCGCGCTCACTGTGAAGGAGTTACAGTTTGCTGCTGCTCATAGTCAAACAAGCCAATCTGCCAAGGGAATCCTGACATGGTTCTCATGAGAAGGCCAATTTTGTAGCATGCGATTTCTTTCATTATCATTCATATTTGGAAGATCTAGCACTCGAATTTTTCGCGCAATAGTCACTGTCTTGCTTTGGTAAAACGGAAAACTCTTCGTAGCCGCTTTTTTGTCATTTAGTTTCGGTGGCACTACGGATTAGGTATTTTCTGTATGGATCTTGCCTTGCTCCTTTTGCGCTCGGATATACTGGTACTTTTCCTAGAATCAATATGAATTTCACTAATGTAACGTAAACCCTGCGCTTCCCAAGAAGCGAATCAATTTCTGAGATCGAGAAAAGGAAGATACTTTGAATATTGCTCTTTGAGCTGATCCCAAATAAATAAAGCCAGAAATACCAGTCGACTAACTACCTATTCTGTAGTCAGAGCGAGCGAGCATCTTTAGAAAATATTTCAAGTCATGAGAACGAGGTTCGCACAAGTCAGTGCCTTTTTACGGTCCGATGGCAAGAGAGGCCCACCGGGAAGTCAACCTCCCGTCAGGAGTACTCGACATCGACGCTGGTACCATGGGGCAAGATATACATTCTGCGTTAGTCTATAGACAAACACGTTTCCAATGGTGCCGTTCGATAAAAAGGGAATAGGACGTTCTTCCTATCGTGATCCAATGCGTCGCCTATTGGTCATCTTTGTCGGCATCTCGCTAATCTTGAGAAAACTAACTGTCTGTGTAGAAACCATTGATTTCGATTCAATTGCGTCCTACTTTTGGTTTCCTTCGCTCTGGCTTCAGGATGTGCTTTTTGTGTTGCTAATCAACGCATCGCTTTCGATGAGGTCCACGTACATTGTCTCCGTAATTCTTTGGACCGCAAGCGTAACAGCTGTTGTGTGTACGGTTGGTATTTGCGCCGCGGAGGTAACCTTCTGGATTGGTCATGGTCTCGGAATTCCCTGGGATCGGGTCCCACTCGCTTGGTATCGTTGGGAAGAATTCCAAAGCTTGATTTCCTCCAAGGCCGAAGAGGGGGCGCTCAAGGTGTGGATGGTTATTATGGGACAAATGTCCTGGACGATCTTGTTGAGCTTGTTTCCATTTCCTTGTCATAAAGGATCATCCCGTCGCCAACAAAAAGACCGAATTACTGCCACAACAAGCAGACACCTGCCCGGTACCACAAGTGCGCCAAGTCCTGCTAGAGGATTTACTCATTTACTCACCGCAAAGAAGAGCGTGGCCGCACTTTTGACTATTTACGGCATATTAGTTCTCCTGCTACGACCGTCTATTCCATACACAAGGCTTTCGACAACACCCTTGCTTATGGTGTCACTGGAAGTCACAAAGGGCTTTCAACAGTATCAAGAGTTGCTCCACGTAGCAAATAGCAAAGACGACTCAGGAGATCAAAACAAGTGGTGGCGAGCTGAAGTTAACGCAATGAAACAGCTTGTTCAAAGAGCCCCGTTCGAGCGTGACTATACGGATGAGCCGATCAACGTTGTTCTGGTATTTTTGGAATCTGTTCGAGCAGATATGATGCCGTTTGATGGCTCTACACCATGGGCGAGGCGATTTGTGCCCAATATCACCATCCATGACAAGATAACACCATTTTACGATCAATGGGTCAGAGACTCCAATTCAACACTTTACGTTCCTCATATGAAATCGGCTTCTGGTTTGACACACAAAAGCCTTGCAAGTACGCTTTGCTCATTGCATGCCTTGCCTTTCCACGGCACCGTTGAGCATGCACAAAATCTTTATCATCCCTGTCTTCCGCAGATACTTGACCGATTAGGGTATGAGAGTCAGTTTTTCAAATCCTTGACCGAAACCTTTGACCACCAAAACCACCTTATGCGAAACATTGGATACCCCAGAATGTATGGGCGAGAGAGCTATGATCGTGCGAACCATCCAACCGCAGCATTCCAACAAAACCACACGGCCAATTATTTTGGTTATGAAGACATTGTGTTGCTGGATCCTGTCACAGAATGGGTGGATAGCCAGACCAAACCCTTTTTCCTTTCGTATCTGAGCGGTATCACACATGATCCGTATGCCATTCCACCTTCTGGAGGGGGTTGGAAACCACAATCGTTCAGTTTGGATGAGAAAGTCAACGGCTTTCTGAACGAAGTGTCCTACCTTGACACGTGGCTAGATCTGTTGGTCAAGTCGTTTGAAGATCGCCATTTGATGAACTCAACTCTGTTTGTCTTTTTGGGAGACCACGGCGGTCACTTTAAGGACCGAGATTCCCAGTTTACCACATTCGAGCAAAATTACGAAGAGGCTTTTGACGTCGGCGTTACGTTTCACAGTCGCAATCCGCGTATCCAGAAGCTACTTCAAAAATCACAGGCATTTGTGAGCGGCAACTGGACTTCGCTCGACATTGCTCCGACTTTGCTAGAACTGCTCTTTGGAAGAGCAATAAACCCAATGCGACCAGGATCAGAGAAAGGATCGATAAACAGTCCATATTCGAAGTACTTTGATAGCCGCGCGAGCGCAAGCTGGGTCGACGGTCGGTCCATGCTACGCGAATCAGGCTCCCGACTACGCTTGAGTATAGGTAACCCTGGAGAGAGCTTGATGCTCCGAGATCAATGTTTTGTGCTGGTCTTTCCTCTAAAAGAAGATGGCCGTGCTCACCCCGAAGTGTTCAATATTTGTGCGGACCCGGGTCAGAATCAACCGTTGCAGCTTCTGCCAGTATCGTCGTTCTCGATCCCAAAGTCGGAACTCGAAAGATGGGGCCGAAAAGCCATGTCATTCTGTCTACAAGTCAAATCAGATTTAGTACATGCTCACAAAACGGGTATGCGTTGCCAAAAGTGCGCACTCGAGGAGTTGGTGACATTGGAGACTTTGGAGAGTTGGTCTCCCACTGTTGGGGGGGACAAACGTATCCGACGATAATTCTTTGATTAATTTCTCAGTTTCCATCACAACGCAGAAGGAGGTCTTTTAGGATAGTCTTGGCAGTGAATACGGGTAGTTTGACAATTTCACGGTACGCGAATCATGAACGCCCGCGACTCACTCTAAAAGACCAAGGGAAACACCCGCAAGATTACGTGAAGACAGAGGATGACGGCCGATTTTGGCGCAATCACGGAATAGTTGTTTATGATTACCTATTGTGATTTCAATTGGATTGTCTTTAGCTGTACCTGTGCGCGCCGCAACGCATATAGCCGTCGCACCATCGAATGTTACAGAGAGACTTCAAAAGCCTTTACTCTGTAGAATGAGCGTCGCGCCAAGCGAAGATACTACTGCACGCAATGCTCGGACGGAATTTCACGTCCTGCCTTGCAACGTGTCGTTTTCCGGCAAAGCCCCCGTCTCGGTGTACTTTCAGCCGGCTCGGTTGAACGATACAACCGATGCAGCGTGTTTTCGAGGCAGAGGGTTGTTGGCGCGCACGTCGCCACCAGAGCTGGAATCCTCGTCGCCGCACGCCATCGACGCGGACGTGCGTTTGCTCCGAGTGCGCCCCAACGCACACGCCACCGATGTGGGGGTAGTACAGTCCTTGGCGTCTTCCAGGAGTCTGCGTGAATGGCATCACGAGCACGATCCCAAAATGCTGAGTATCGTCAAACAAAACAACGCGAATAGACTCGTCCAAGCGCGGAACTGGTGCCGAGTTGCGGAGGCTTTGCACCAACCGCTGCCTATACAAGACGAGTAGTAATCACGAAAACGACTCGTTCGAAACGCAGTCACCTGAATACTACGGTATCAAGAAGAAATGTAACACGTCAACTAGTAAAAATAACCTTTCTGAATAAACACCAAGCATATACAAGGAACTCGGAACTCCAACAGTACCGGATATCTATCCCGATGCAGTGAACGAGCCGAGCTCTTTTGTCTGATTGACTTTCCATTCAAACCTGAGATCGTTTAATAGCTCGATTCGGTCTTCCGTCATACGAGACGGCCGTCCCATTTTGCGGTACTTCATTTCCGTCCGCTGTGTTTGTACCCAACTACCTAGCTTGCGATTTTCATCGTACTGCCGCGGCACTCGACAGTGTCCGTACGCCTGTTTGAAGTCCACGAGCTGCTGGTAGCAATCGTGCCAGTTGGACCGGGCAAAGATCTTCCAGACAAAGCCAAGGTCGTCCAGCTTTGCCACGCGATCCGGACTCAGGGCGTACTGCGTATATCGGGTACGTTGTGTGTAGACCCAACGGCCAAGCTTGGGATTTTCCGGGAAGGAACGGGGTACCATACTGTCGGGAACACAAGCGACAACAACCAGAGCTGTGAGCATGTGAACAGGTACAGGTATCAAGGACATCTGATGACACCCTCCGAATTTCGAAATTTCCACACACGTACCAACTACCGGTTTTCTTTTTGTACGCCACCAGCTCCTGGTAGAGGTCGTTCCAACGCTTGCCATAATCGTCCCAAACAAAATCCAAGGCTTCTAGCTGGCGAATACGCAAGGGTGTCAAGGACGAAGGCTCACCCCGCTGACGCTTGGCGTACAAGACTCGCTGTGTGTTTACCCAGGCTCCTAGAGTGGAATGCGGTCGCGGCACCAGACTACAACAAAATGATGGAGAATATCCAAGTGAGACGAGAGGTTTCGAAATAAGCAGGTACCATTGCAGCAAAGACGGCATCGACAACAAGAGACATACCAATGCCCGTTCTTCTTGCGATATTCCGTCAGTTCCATGTAGTGAAATTGCCAGCGCGCTTCGGCTGCATCTTCCTTGGAAAGACCCCGTAAACTGTGTTCCAAAGCCTCCAAGACGGTCATTCCGTGCTGAACGGAGACTGGCTTCTCGGTGGAATTGATGCTTTTGATTGCTTTGGAAATGAGCGCAGCCGTTTGATCCGTTGCCGTAGGGTTATAAATCGGGACCGTTTCACTAGTTGTCGTCGTCGTCGTCAGCAAGAGCGACTCCGACAAAAGCTCGCGTTGGGAGCGGGGAGAGCTCGGGGAAGAAGTATCCGTAGTAGCAACGGCTACGGGCGCCACCGTTTCCGTACGAGCGCGCTTCTTGAGCGGAAGAGACCGTTCACTGCATTCTTCCTCTAGGGACGAACCTACCGTGGTCTCATCGTCGTTGTCTTCATCTTCGGAAGAATCTCGGAGTGTACGTTGGGCAACGGGAGAGAGTGGGGCATGTTTGCGCGAGGCCACGCGACCCCAACATTTTTGGCACCCCTCGCGTCCCCCCCGAGATTCCGCGCCCGAAACGGACTGGTGGGGACCTCGCACGGGTTGTTCGCATTGACATATTTTGGTGGGGCTCGTTGGGGAGGGCAAAGGCAACGAGGCAACGCTTCTTCTCGAAGGCGCTAAGAGACTGTTGGGAGAGTTGGTGCTGGTATGGAACGACATGTGGATGAATGATTGTCGACAATTCACTCTTGGATCGGAGAGGGATTTACTGTTCGACACTCGAACTAACGGTAACACGGTAGATTTACAATCGAGGCGCGGGTCCCGTGGAAAAGTCACGTGGAAAATTGTGTGTGTAGGGGAACAAAGTGTGTGCATGGAAAAGGTCGAGAAGTGAGGTCTGGTTCGAGAGATTTTTGGGTGGGGGCCCCTTCGGTTCCCCCCGTTTTTCCCGTAGCAAAAGTCACGACGCAATCGAGACGAGCTCTCGCCACTCCGTCGAATGCCTCCCGCGATTCGGAACCAGCGTTCGTCCATCGGCCGTTGACAGGCCAAACGAATCGAAGGTCACAGATTTCGTTTGGGAGACCATATGGATTCGTGACACGTAGTAAGTACAATTACAGATAGTGATCGAGTCCGTCGTTAATTCGAACAATATCGAAGGACATTAGATATGGTACCACTTTCTCTCGCGTTCAAGTCTATAATTAGAGACTCCGTTTCGACGGACATTTGCAGACCCCAGAAATCAAGACCGGGCAAGTGATTACCGTTATAGAGCGGGCTACTCCCAGCGGTCCGAAACCGGTGGGAATGAAAACGGAAACACTTAACAAAAATTTCGCAGCGAGTCCTGAAAACTGACTGTTATAGTGGTCATCGCGTGACCTATCGCGTTCTCCGAAATAGCTCGTATAGCGACATCGGTCGCCACGCCTTCGATTTCGGAACGACCTTCAAGTCAGCAGCAACCACCCCGGTGGTCGGAAACGAGAACTAAGAATCTTTGGTTTTTCCAAACGCAGACAACCACACGGTCTGGAAGACTCAGTCGTGCTTTTGGCACGATGCTTACTTACGGTGTAACTATAGTGTTCACTCGGTTAACTCTAGTCTGGACGACCAACCGTGACGTCCCGACCGTCGATACTCGCGTTGGGACGGCATGGCACGGTGCGACGCGACTCAGAAACGAAACAAATCTCGTTGCCCCAGAGAATCGACTCGTCCTTTCCATGGACTCTTCCGTTTCCAGCCAACGCAAGCGCCAGCGTGCCCACCGCAACGACAACGCTGTCGATTGGGAAAGTCTCCAGGCCAGCGCAGGCAAGGAATCACTGTCAGTACTGAACGAAGTCCCCCATGTGACGGACCGTCCACCGACGGACTCGGCGACCTTTTGGAACTCGTTTGCAGCCGAATCGAGGAAGCGGCGACACCGGCCTTTGCCTTCATCACAGGCTCTCATTGCCACTATCGACGCCAGAGGATTAAGTCGCTCCCCTTGTCCATTAATTCGCGATTTTCTCGCGTCACTGGGTAGGGTTCCTTCTACTCCGACGAGCACGTCTGCCGATACGCAAGGTTCCGTCGGTGACAAACCGGAAGACGAAACGGCAAATCAGCCCCTCCTACACGCCATTGACGATGCCACCAAATCAACCATGACTCCCGGACAACATCAACGATTGCGACAGCTACAAGCCAAGGGAACATCCCTTTCTCGCCAACAGCTTGGTGAATTGCAGAAACTACGTAAGTTGCTCATCGGCGAGCAACGCGTCTACGAAAAAGCTGTGCTGGAATTTTGGAAATCAGCCGCAGATCGAGTGTTCCTAGGGTTAACCGATGACCGCTCGAAAGCACACGCGTTCGTTCAGCGCTTTTGGAGTGGAGGACTACTGGCGTCTACAGTTGTGGCGGGGAAGTGCCGTCAAATTATTTCGGTCCAGCCAGAGCACTCGTTTTCGCCAGAGCGATGCGAACACGAGCTTGTTGGCGGACCTGCATCGCAAGGGGCTGTTTGCAAACTTCCAGATGATGGGCAGGAAATCGCGTTACCATCAAGGCCACCGAGATCGCATTTGCCGTTGCACAGTGACAAACAAGCTCTCCAGCTGGCCAAGACGCACAACGCAACTCTCATTACCAGCATTGAAACTCTGGAAGTACTACTCCAGGAACCAGCAAACAGCGACTGGACCTTGCCATATTTCTGCGATGGCGAAACGTACGAAATACCAATACTGGACGCTCCGCTCGTACACTCGGTCAAGACACCAAGACTGTGTTTGGAGAAAGCCTTTCGATTGGGAATGACGGAGTGGCTGGAGTCCACAAGTATACAACAAGCACAACAACCAACAAGCGGTTGCCCGCAATCGTTTATTTATATTCTATTGGTGGTCCCTGTATTGAAGCAACGATCGCAAAGGATTCTAGTGCGGCGTCCCAGAGGATTAACCGACCACAGTGGCCAGTCACTTCTACTCCATAGTAGGATCGAATACTTCCCCGAACGAGGCCGCGAACAACCAAGTCCTAGTGAGAAAGCGCTCTGGATTCTGGACCATGTACTACAGCCAACTTCTCACGTTGTTGTGGGCAGCATAGATCCGCTTCGTTGTACAATTTTGCGTTGGGATCATGTCAGTTTGGCGCATGGTTTGGTACACATTCCGGGTCCATTTGGTCGAAGCGAGACCAGTGCTTTGAAACACTGGAGTCGACTCATGCACATCCTACTTGCCATGCAAACAATTGGACGTGGACAATACGTGTTGTCTTATCCCGGTCAGGGAATAAGTGTTCCGGAGAGTGGTATATCCGTTCACCTTGCTACGCCGTCAATAGAATCAATGCATAGAGAAGGACAGCCTTCAATAAGTCCTCTTGCAATGAACGAAAAAGCTGTCGAAAGGGCCATTCGTCCTTGGGAATGGAAAGCGGACCGCATGGAATATTCCTTCCCGATAGACAATGGACAAGCGTAGACCTACATCGCTTTCAATTTTAAAGATAAGAATATTGTTTTAAGCCACATTTCTACAGGTATGATCATTTAATTAGATCCTGTCGGTACTCCCTGCATCAAAGCAATGATCACAAATAATTCCAGTGCGGCGTCCTTGGGGGTCCACCGACCACGGTGGTCAGCCACTTCTACTCCACCGTAGGATCCGATACAACGAGGCCGCGAATTACCAAGTGCTTGTGAGAAAGTGTTCCACACAAACGTCTGGCCAAACACTTTCGATTCCAATCATTTTCCTTTGGTGCTTATCACATATTTTTTCAAACCAGCCAAACCGTGTCCGTATAGCGCACGTCACGCCGCTTCGTCATCATCCAAAGATCCGTATTTACCGTGCGAACTCGTTACAGCATCTGCACCATCCCGGACCAAAGCCTGGGCATCCGAAGTATCTTTCGAAACGAAACGAAGCCGCTCTTGCAACAGAACTCCGCTGCCCAGCACTACCATTCCCACAATCGCTAGTGCAAGTAACCAGTGGGTACTTCGGTCTCCTACAGGTGTGTTTCGCAGACACGTCCAGTGCGTCGACACAAATTCCACCCACAAGGCTGTCGTTGTTAACGCTTGATTTGGGTTGCTTATGTTGAACAGTTGAATTGGAGTGGTGGTGTTCCAGTGGGGCCAGACCTGATGCAAATGGGCATGAAGACGGGGGATGTCAAAGCGCGGAGCCCACAGGTCATAGGATCCGTGCTTGTGAATGCTGTGTGCAGAAGCTACAGCCCACGGGGGGAGCGTCGCATTGTCTGGAATAGTTTGGAAACCTTTCAAAGCCTTTCGCAAGGCTCTCCCGTCCACATTCCTAGCCACAGCGTAAATTGTGTCGTTGTAGGGCGAAACGGCAACGAGATCGTCACGGGTGACCGTGCCCGCAAACAAATCCATTCGCCAGGCCCCGGTGGATTGCACAAAGACTCGCGACGCATTATCGTGGGTCAGCGTCGCCGGAACAACGTGTTCCGTGTAGAGTCTCCAGAGTGACGCTGGAGTATCCCACTCCGGTAGAAAGTACTTTTCTGGGGCACATCCCAGGACGTCATCGAGTCCAAGAGCCGCTCGTGTACTATTAATCAAAACCGACAAGGCTTGTCCGGCCGGGGTATCAAAGTCGACATCGTTTTTGATACCGACCGCCTCTCGCAAGGCCTTTCGATTTGCGTCCAAAAAGACGTGACCAAAAAGGTCCGCCACGTCCCCATGTTCGTGGGTCCGATTGTGTGCCGCACGGGTAGTGGGAAAGGTTACCACACCGACGGTATCGAGAAAGCGTCCCGCTTCCATGGCGGTCGCCAACGGATCCAAAACAGCGTAACCGCGTCGATGCGAATGCCCATTGATAAACTGGATCGGCGTTTGGGGAGCGGCGGTCGTTTCGTTCAAAATGTTCCGTATCGCACGATGAAGGACCGTGACGAGTTGGTCCTGATAATCCATGTGGGCTAAAACGAGAATAGCGTCGTAGGATTCGTCGAGCAAGGCACGTCGGAACCACTTTTCGCGGATTGCTTCCTGTACCGGTTGTACGTACGTCGAAGAACAGTAGTTGGTAAAGTTGTAGAGAAAACCAAAGGTTAGCACGTGAGCGTTAACGTGTGGAGCGTGCAAAATGGTATAGCGTCGACCCAAGGGTCGTAACTGAGTCACGTTCCGCTTCGTCCTTTGGTAACGATCGGCCACATCGTCGAGCCAGTTCTGGACACGCTCGTTCTCGTCGTCGTTCTCTTTCATCGCGGTGTGATCTCTGTCCGAAGAGTTCCAGTAGGTATTGGAGGTCAAGTAGTTCCCACCGTTCCCGACCTTGCTACCCATGGTGTTAAACGCTCCGTTGCGTTGGAGGAAGGCGACGGACTCGTCGTGATAGAGTTCGTGATTGCCGAGATTGAAGGCGTCCCAGGGCATCCGATTCAGAATAGGGAGTAGATGCAAGGGTGGGACAGTGGATAGGCCGGTTCCGTCGAGGAAATCCCCATTGTTCACGAGCAGGACGTCCCGGAGTGCGTGGGTCGACTGCGTAGTCGCCGCGAGATTCTGGCAGTGTTGATAAAAGGACAGGACGGCACCGTAGTCGGCCGTAGCGGTATCGCTGTGTCGGGCGTGTCCAGCCACCCAAGAGTGCACGTCCGTCAGCACTACTACCGTAATCAACGGGAGTGGGGACGTCGAGGAGAATACGGTGTGGCTGTGGTCGATGATGGTGGTGTCGGGCATGACTTGATGGGGGAAGCGCGTGTGTGGAGGGTAGGGATGAGGGACGACGTAGATTGCAGTGTCTACTACATATACTGCTGCGGACCCGTGCCCAAGCTGCTGTTGCAAAATGAGGCGCGCAAGTAGTAACTGTAAACGAGAGAGAGAGAGAGCTGTACAATGCGGAAACGATCACGCTGTGCGAAGTTGTGTAGATCGATCGAAGAAAGGATGACACGAATAGAAGCGAATGGAGGTAGTCGAGTAGATTCGGGGTCGGATTCACTGACATTGTATGTGACTGTGAGACGGAAACGTTTTTGATATTTCAAATTTCAAAATGCTCCCTAGTAGAGTGGCAGCCCGACATCCTATAGCTCCACCGTGACGGCAGTATCTCTAGAGCGGGTGGTAAAAGGCTACTACATATAAAATGCTAAAACGTGAATATCACTTTCTACAGTAATAAATCGACGTGCGCGTATACCATATACCTTCATTCTATGACCCTGTATGTTTTCGATGGACAGCAATTCGCTTGGCAATTGTATATGCGAGTAAAGAATGTTCCCAAGCAACGAAATTAGCCAATGAACGTCGACTTTGCAATAGCCTCGGCCATTTTGGGATTTCAATTTGCATGTGCTTGGGGGGAATGGCCTGAAATACTTATCTCCTAGCAAGGTTCGAATGCAGTTGGACCCGGTTGATGAAAAGGATTACGAATGCCGTACGGCATGCGTGCCAAGTCATGCCCCAAAACCTACCTAGGCTAGCTAGCTAGCTAGCTAGAAACTCCTACTACACGGCGCACGCTCTTGGAAAGGATAGACACCTGCACAAATCCACAGTATCGATTGCGGCCTCTCCGTAACTTCCTATATCCACTCACTCTTTCACTTGTCCCATTATTCCTACTTGCTCTATTTCCACAGCGGCATGAATTACGGTGATACGTTTCGCACTGCGGGAGTCGGCGCGGCGGCCAAGACGGCACCGTCCACATCCGAGCCGGACCATTTCGGTTTGTCCGACAGTTACCTCTATCCAACGCAAGACACGGGCTCGTTCGATGGTGACGACGACCATTATCATCATCATCATCACCGTTACCAACGAACGTCCCGGCGCAAATGGATGTACTACACTTTACTCGGTGTTCTCGTTGTAGTTGGAGTCGCCCTGGGAATTGCCGTAGCGGTGGAGCGCCGCAACAATAACAGCGGTAGCCCAAGCAGCCAAAGTAGCAACCAAGGCGGTACCGGTTCCGCACCTTCCGGGAACAACGACAAGAACAACGATAGTGGTGTCCCCCGATCCCCCGTCTACGAAATCTTGCAACCTTTCGCGTTGCGAGGCGGGGCCGAATTCAACAACCATGATTCCTATCAGTTCAAGGCACTCCAGTACGTGGAAGCACACGCCGTCGCCCACAACACCACTTCCACCACGAATGCCCAGTCCGCGCTCTTCACGGACAGTCGTATCGTCCAACGCTACGCTTTGGCCTGTATTTACTACGCCACCTACCAGGTCCCTACGACTTGGACGGGTTACCGCTTCGCCAGCCGTTCGCTCCTGCCTTGGCAGAACAGCACCGGCTGGCTAAACGAACAATTTCCGGACGAATGCGACGGATGGTTTGGTATTCGTTGCGACACGCAGACTCGTCAAGTCGTCGAACTCGATTTCGCGTCCAACGTACTCACTGGTACCATGCCACCGGAAACGGCCCTGCTCCGAGCCCTACAAATTCTTGATCTCTACAACAATCACGTGTACAACGTCGGCGCTGCCGGCAACGATTGGCTCGGAAATCTGACCAACTTAGAACAATTGTTTTTGGGGAAATCGCCGTTCGTTACCATTGACGAAGGCATTCCCACGGCGCTCTCACGGCTGTCCAAACTCCAGGATCTCGACGTATCCTACACACTCTACCGCGGCGCATTGCAACCCTCCCTTTTTCGCAACTGGCCCGACTTGGTTTATTTAAAAATGGGCGGCAACAGCTACAATTCATCCCTCCCGCTCGCTCAGGCCAATCTGCCCTCCCTCAAGTACCTCTACGCAGAATACACCGATCTGCACGGCACTCTCAGGAACCTGTTTGTCAAAGCCCCATCCCTCGTGGAAGTTTGGATGGATAGAAATCCTCGGCTTTCCGGATCGCTACCCACCAACATGGGCAACGACGCCCCCGGATTGGCTTCCGTGTCCTTTACGCACTGCAACTTGACTGGGACCATCCCCAGCAGTCTCGCATCCATCCCGGGACTACAACAAGTGTGGTTGTACGATAATGCACTCAGGGGTTCCGTGCCAACCGAATTCGGTGCCTTGTTGGGTTTGGAACGCTTACAAATGGAACAAAATCAACTCACCGGAACAATGCCAGCGACATTGTGCCAGCAAGTCGCCCCCCTTGGCCGTTTACAGCATTTGACGGTGGACTGCGAGGAGATTGGTGGTGTCCCACCCGAAGTGAAATGCGACGAATCGTGCTGCTCCTGTTGTGGACCCTCCTGTATCACCAACGGTGCCAACATGGGCGCTCGGTAAGGTTGATCGGTAGCGATGGACCGGAGGCGAGCGAACCAACAAAGATGCCGCCATCTTCTACGACGAGACCACAGAGAAACCTCGGCTTGATTCCGACTATTGTTTCTTGCTCAATCGAAACCTCTGGGGAGCGATGTTGAACGCACATGCTAGCCTCATCTTCATAGATAGCCAGCGGTAGGGTACTGAACAGAGGTCGACCGAGAGTACTTTTTCCGATGAAGCTACAAAAGTGCTTGGCGATTTGCCCTCTGATTAGTCGATTTTACGCTACAAGTAGTATCACAGCTATGCCAACAGTAGCGGTGAATGTTTTGTTTACGAAGATCCCATTTCTTCTAAAAACTATTTTAATAGGCAATACCACAAACCTTTTGTGTTCCCTTTGCAATATAGTTTCGTTCGATATCATACGCCTCTCTCTTTCTTAAAAAGTGAAAGCGAGTGACGCACAGTTTTGCCGCGCAACATTGAGACTTTGGGATAAATGGAGCGGCCCAATATTCACGGCATTCGCAGCACTTGGAGATATGCACGGTATTCATCCTGTAAAAACGTACACAGTATTTGACGTGAGTCATCCGATAATTCCTTCGTTACCGGTAGCTTGAGTTGGGAAAAATCCCGAACTGCGTCGAGTGGAAATGTAGCAACCGTGCCTTTTTCCTGACCTAGCCATTCGTTTGTGGCAATCCAATCTTCCCACAAATACTCGTTTCTTATCACCAAAATTGTGGAATTGAATACGCTTCCGGGAGGCAAATACTCGTCCACGACTGTTCTAGTGCCGAATCGAAAATGAGCAGGAGCATCGACTTGACCACCACCAATCCATTGCTGTGCTACTTCGCTACAATTCAGAGTGTGCACACTTTCGTTTGCAGGGGAGTCTTGGATTCTTATTTGACTGGTCAAATTACCATCGATGCTTTTGGAGGTCCCGTTTGACGCTAAGTGCCACGCAAAATCATTCACGGAAGGGAAGCACTCCCACGCGCTCCCGGTCTTGCAAAATTCTCGGTTGCATCCCTTGCGGGCACGAACGTTTTGTGGGTGCATAAAGGTAAACACCGACAAAAAACGAGAGAAAGGATCACGAATAGTGATTGCAAAGAAGTCGTGGTGCCTGGCCTTGTGAAGCCTACCAAAATCTGGCACATGGTAGTATGACGTAAGACGAGAGAGATACGACTCTGTCTCATTGCCCGGCAACCTCTCTTTACACCGATTGAGAGCGAAGGAGTGGCAACCGTATCGGAGATGTTGACTCAACGATGAGCCGCCCGTTTTACCTATGTGCACAAATGCACCTGGGCGGCTCTGCACCCCATATTTCGTCATTACCGTTCGTCCGGATTCGTCTTGGATCAACCAAGATTGTGTCAGGCGTTGTTTAAAACTTTTTTGGGACGACGAGTAGACTGGCTCCGTGGATTGATTTTGGAAATCGACTCCGTTGTAAAAGTTATTGACGGTTTTCCAGTCTCCTCTGGGCCATCCTGTTCTATTTAGCCACATGCCCTCTGTTCCTTTAGAAATAATGGTGGCTTTCTGCTGATCGCTCCAAGTTTGTTGGATCTTGAAGTCCTTTCTATTGATTTCGCCCATGCGTTGCATGCTTGTTGCCGTAAACGCCAGAGCCACAAGCACGACAACTGCCAAGTTCATACACAATCGCAACGCGTTCTTTTCCTCAAGAAAAGCCATGAACAGAATGTAAAGTTTCTCTTTGCGCTATGAGAGCAACCAACTATACTCTCATTGAAACCGATGTACGCAAGCAAGGATGCAAGTGATAAGAAGACGGACGGATTATAAGGAGGAAATTGCCTAGTCGGGATTTTCGTTCTTTGTCAGGCCGCACCTAATCAGAATTTTGCAATGTAAGTAAATCCTTTGAACGCCAAGCTTTATTGAAAACAGTAAAAGCAAGTTAAGCTTTACTCTACTTGTCTTCAATTATATTCCACATAATTTTATACATAAGCTAGTCACTTTCGCTAATACTTACAGTGCATGATATTTCAGATTCAAACGCCGAAAAGTATAATATTATAAGCCGCACGATAAATATCATCGCCAAGTGTGTAGGTGTATTTCCGCTACTTGATTGTGAGAGTAGCTCAATAGTCGGACACGCGTTTCAGATTTCCGTTGAGTAATTTTTGTTCTTATGAAAACAAAGCTCGGATTCCTAAGGATTAGATTCAAAGCTTGCATGTTGACAATATAGCGTATCAATAAGTTGCACTGGCGTAACTGAATGTGAAAGTGGATCTCCCACCCTTCGTGGCTACATCGGTCCGCGACCGGACCAGGAAAATTGCATGGCAATGAGGCCTTACGTTAGCCCTTACAACAATATTTAGATGATCTCTTAGAGTAGATCCTATTTACAATTTTCACATTCACCATCAGTTGACGTGCACGTTCCGATACCGATGAATTTTGAGGAAACTGGATAAAATGTGTATGCTGCAACTTTTGTCGCTGTTAGGCTCCCAAAATCACCACTGATAGTGAGTGCTTCACAGCATCTGGTCATTGCCTGGCAAAGACGTAGGTGTATGCATCAGGATACGAGCTCCGTGGAGAGGACCTAAAAGTATTTGCTTGATTACGACTTCGATCAATTCCGAGCCGACACTCCCTTTCTCGGAGGCGAAAGAATAACGCTGTTTTGCACGGTTATTAGTAAAGGCGAGAAAAGGGGTGTATTAAAAAACGAAAGCTCTCTAGGAAAACTTGGTAGGATCAAAGGCAAATCCCATCTTTCCGTCCACAAATTTTCCGGCTGCCGAAGGTTTGCCTTTCTTCAAAGTACCCGGCAAGACAAAGACACCTGGGCGGGACATGTCTAATTTCCCTTTCAGCGCACCCAGGTCCTCATCCTCTTCGTCTTCCTCGGGCAAGCAGCACGCGCAACCAGCTTTTGCGGTCGATTTCAGCGTCCAGTGTTGTGTCGGCTGGACCGTGTCTTGAAGGGTTTTGTTTTCAATAAGTATCAGCTTGTGCTGAAAGACCGCGTTTTCGATTGGCTTTCGGTAAGCGTCAATCTTCGCTAATGGAGCCAGCGGTTTGCGCTCCCGCAAGTACGAGAACGCCGCGTCTAGGGTTTCCGACGGAACCTCCCCTCTGGTTCGGCTGCCACATACGTACTGCAAGAGCGACCGTGTGGTCCAGTGCCGAACGTCTAGCGATACAGGAGTCAGCAAGTAATCGGTTTTGAGTACGTAGGGGAGATATCCATTGATCCGTTCGTCTTCTTTCAACAAGAAAAAGGCGTCTACCGCAGCCATCCAAGTTTCGACAACGTCGGCAATTTCTATCGGCAGCGAAACGAGTGCCCGCGAGTACGGTGGCATCGTGTTGACGGAATGAAGCATACTACGAGAAAGCGGTGTGGTGTAGGACACCGGGTGTGGGAACTGAAGCGCGTCACTAACACATTCCGGAACGTGATTGCGTTGGAAGGAGCGCCGTCCGTGGAAGGCGGCCTGAGCCGTCTGGATGCAGCCGGTGTAGCAAAACAGGTGTCGGTCGTCCGGGAAGACTTGTTGAAGCATGGGAAGCAAAATTGGCGTCACTGCAGCGCCGTAGGATATCAGCAGTGTGGGTTGTTCGCAATTCCAAGCCTGCATTCGACAAAACGCGTACAGGACCCGTTCAAGGTCGTCGCGTGGGTGTAGGTTCTTCCGCGTCAGCAGGGCTAGCTGAGTCAACCAGAGAGGATTTTCGTAAATTTCCACCGCACTTTTGGTGATTTGCAAGAGATCCTTGACCAATGCACTTGCCGTCGAGGCGGCGGCATCGGCCAGGAAGCAGAATGTCGTGGAGTGAATCTTTCGTTCCATGGCGTCGGCGAGCGCCATTCCGAACGTCGTCAAAGGTAATTGATAGATTTGCGAGGACTCTTGGTCGTACAGCCATACATAATAGTCGGTGGAGGGCATGCGTTCATCCGTACAAATCTTTCCGATTCGTAGTCGTCCCTTGCGGTCGACGATCGCTTGTACCAAAAGTTCCACGTGCGCCATATCGCGAACCAATTTGGTTTGTGCGAGCTCGATTTCGTCGTTATAGTTGCCAACCCCTCCCGCCAGTACGTACGAGCATTGCAACACGGCACGTTCCATGGCTTGCCGCCACCGGTAGCCGTATTCGGCACTCCGTTTCGCGTGGGTGCGTTCCGGGGATAGAATCCTCCGGCTGACGGTGTCCGAGCTGGCGGCCGTCAAGACGCCGACGCCGCACGCGGCCAACGCGGCCGCTCCCACAGTAACCGCTGTAGTCCAGTCCACGGCACTCCCGTCAGTCATAGTGGCGGAACGGGGGAAACCGAGAAGTTTATGGTTTTGTGTCGGCCTATGATTGACGCTGAGAAAAGGAAATCGTTTACCGTTTACAGAGAGGCTACTGGATCGGTCGAGTTCGCAATACGTACGCCGTCCGTCTCGAACACCGACTCCAACCCTAAGGACGAGAAGGTGGTAGTTCCTAAGCTAAAATACGATATGGTTGTAGGTGTCCTCTAACGACAAGTGAAAAAAGCTATGCTTTCTCACTAACAGGTTTGTCTCGATTGGTAACTTTTGTGGCTAACGTACTTTGCCTTACTGACAGTGAAACACCGGGTTGTCTCCAGAAAATCCGTCTCCAACCTGTAAGGCTTCACGAGAATGTTCGCTCGCATTCGCTAGTTGCTACGCTTTTGAACTGTACGAGGGACTTGCCTTGGATTGCATCGTCCTGCAGTTCGGTGAATCATTTCCAAACGAGGAGCACTGGGAAAGGAGCCTTTTCCTTGTGTATTGTACGGGCGACAGCAGCGCACAATCTCTCTGCTCCTACTACTACTACTACTACTACTACTACTACTACTACCAGTAGCAATAGTACTCATAGTCGAGTCGTTCGACTTCCCCCGACTACTGGCAACCGACACTGCGTGCGGGAATGGAGCATCGGTATAGTGGTACGTTTCCCGTCACCGTCCGGACGATTGCACAATGTCACTAGTGGTGTGGCGACCACGGTTTTGTCGTACCAACGGGGCTCCTTCGTAGGTACCGTCGTCGCGTCGCCAACCTTCGTTGGCAATCACGGCACAAAAGGTAGGAATGCCGAACCATTGATTATCGGCCAGCCAGACATCGATCGGCCCCACAACGGGCAATTGATCCAACAATAGAGCCGCTGCTGCTTGAGTGATTATATACGCGTGGGTATGAAATCCGTATTCGGGTCGGTACAGGTGCACGGTGGGATGGCGAGGATCGTGCGAGGTCCGTCGACGATGCGGAGGGCAGTCCCCCCTTGCTCCGTCACGTTCCAACAGTACACGTGCGCCACGATCGGAAAAGCCCAAATACAGGATACCCCAAGTAGGGTCGTTGCCCCGGGGAAGTTGCTCCCACGCCCGGGCCCAACACTTTTCGAATCGACTCTGGCCCCGATGACTGGTAAAGGAAACATCGTCTTCCAACACTAGCATGGTGGGACCATTCTCGCTGTCATGAGTACTACTACTGCTACCACCACTGCTATGTCTCGCGTCACCATTGTCACTACAACGGTGGGTCGGATCGTGGACCAGTTCTCGCCAGAGGGCCACGTGGGATCGGGCACAGCCTCGTTCGCCAGGCGTTAGTATTTTGGGGCCAGGAATGACCC
Source organism: Phaeodactylum tricornutum CCAP 1055/1 (assembly GCF_000150955.2). Classification (NCBI taxonomy): domain Eukaryota; phylum Bacillariophyta; class Bacillariophyceae; order Surirellales; family Neidiaceae; genus Phaeodactylum; species Phaeodactylum tricornutum. The sequence goes on from NC_011691.1 coordinate 358,870, forward strand.
GGGCACTGTAGCGGGCATTGTTGGTGGCATCCCATTCCCATTGGACGTCGTTTTCGTCCGCGGACGAAAACGACGTGGGAGTCTCCGTCGGGGTGGAGTTTGTGGACGACGGGGGCGGGCACGGTGGGGGTCCGCCTGTGCACGCGGGAAACCGTTGCATTTGGGCAGCGAACGACCGACTAACGCGGACTGCTTCTTGTTGCATTTGTATCCATTTATCCGGACGGGACTGTAGATTGATACACCGGATAGAGGTTACGGAGGGGAGTGTGCGTGACACTGGGATACGAGAGGTGGTGGCAGTGGCAGTGGCCGACTCGGGTGCTCCGGTAAGAAGGTCCGGACGTGTCTCGTCTACCGCAGCAGCAGCATCACGGGATCGACGTCGTCGATGTGGAGGCACGTACGCCATTGGACCGACACTCGAGCACGACTCTTTTTGCGGGGAAATGAGGAGACACTTGTTCGATAGTGTAGTTTAAGGAATCGAATATAAAAGTAGTGTCAAGGAGGTACAGGCTTGACAGTGAATCACTTCTATCAGTGAACCCGTCTACCTTCCTAACAGGGTTTGGGGTTGGGTAACAGTCAGGTATTACATCACTACCTACTACTCTCTACTAGCTAGAGACAACGTTCGGTCGATTGGTAGGTTCTCCACGTGGGTGTACACGAGGTCCGTCGCAACGACACGACCCAATGAGTTCGCGGAAGAATCCGAGTTGCCGTCGGTCCTGGTGCGGAACGAATGCAGTGCGCGTGTCTGCTCGGCGAGGTTTGCCCCGCACCGGACGAAACTTCATGCGGAAACTGAACCACCACCGATTGTCCGATACAAAAATAGGTAGGTGTTTGTCGGCGTTTGGGTCTCGCTGACGACACCACGAACGAACGACGTTGGTTCGTTTCTCACTGTTTTTCTCTCACCGTCCAGCCAGTCAACACTCGGGTCCACAATATACAAGCATTCACTGTCGGTGCACCAACGAGCTCTTCGTCACTCTCTTTCACAGTTTCACACAATCACACACACTCTCACAAATAGACACATTCACTCTCACATTCACACACCTTTCTCTCACAGACAACCATGAGAATACGGTGTGTCGTCGTGTGGGTGGGAACCTGGACGACGCTCACGTCGGCTTGGATGATGCCTGGTCGGACGAGCTCCATCGCACCGGGACGGCACCGAGTTGCCCATCGCGACGTGACTCTCGCGTCCACCGTCGCGGCTCCGGACGAAGTCGCCGGCACGACGGTCGGCGACACGAAAGGGGCAGTCTTGCGTCTCGCGGACGTGGCCATTTCTCGCGGAGCCTCGTCACTCTTGCAAAACATTGCCTGGAGTGTGCAAACCAACGAACGGTGGGGCATTGTCGGTCCCAACGGAGCCGGCAAGTCCACTCTCCTGGGAGCCATTACCGGGACGGTGCGGATGGACCGGGGAGCCGCCTTGGTCGGACCCAAAGTGCGTGTCGGACATCTCCGACAATCCGCCGTCAGTGGATCCGTGCGGACGCTGGCGGAAGAAGCCCGCAGCGAAATGGTAGAGATTGAACACGCACGGGAACGACTCCACCTCACGACTCTCGTAGTGGAAGGTGGGGATTACAGTGATCAGGCCTTGGCCGAGTTGGGGGAAGCCCAGGAACAATTCGAAAAGGCGGGTGGCTACGAACAGGAACAAATGGTGGATTCCGTACTCAAAGGATTGGGATTTGAACCCCAAGACTCGCATCGCTTGTGCAGCGACTTTTCCGGCGGCTGGCAAATGAGAATTGCCCTCGCCAGACTGCTTTTGAGCAAACCCTCTCTGTTACTCCTCGACGAACCCTCCAATCACTTGGATTCCTCCGCGCGAGATTGGTTGGGCAAATACATTGCCAAGTACGACGGCAGCGTGGTTCTCGTTTCGCACGACGTGGAACTTTTGGACGCCTCGGTCAATTCCATTGCCGAAATATCCGGCAATACGCTCCTGGAATACCGCGGTTGTTCCTACAGCAAGTACCTCGACGAAAAAGAGTTCCGCGCCCAGTCCGCCGAAGCCGAATACAAACGCAATCTCGAAGAAGCCGCCCGGCTACAGTCCTTTATCGACAAATTCGGAGCGAGTGCCACCAAGGCGGCCTCGGCACAGTCCCGCGTCAAAATGTTGGAAAAAATGAAACGCGAAGGCAAGCTAGATCCACCCCCCGTGGCGGTCGTCTCCCGTGGACCACAGCCGGAACTCGTCCTGCCCCCGCCACCCAAACCCAACGGCGAAAACCTTCTTGCTCTCACCAACGCCTCGATTGGGCACGATCCCGACCAAGAACCGCTGCTCACGAATATTGATCTCACCATTACGCGAGGTATGAAACTGCTACTCCGGGGACCCAACGGCGCCGGCAAGTCGACCCTCTTGAAGGCGCTGCGTGGGAATCTACCCCACATGCTGATGCAAGGCACCCGTACCGAGAACGACCGTCTGCGACTGGGGGTCTTCACCCAAGACTTGGCGCAGGAACTCGATACCAACGCTCGCGCCGTCGACCTAGTGACTGCGTATGCCCGGGAAGGAGCGGACGGAAACGTTGCCGTGACGGACGAAGCAGCCAGAAGCGTCATGGGCCGACTTAATTTGGGTGGCGAAAAGCCACTCCGCAAGGTAGGGGCGCTCAGTGGAGGAGAAAAGGCACGCGTAGCGTTGAGTATGTTTGCCCTCAAGGCTAGTAATTTACTCATGCTGGACGAGCCCAGTAACCATTTGGACGTGGGCTGCATTGATGCTCTGGCCAGGGCCTTGAGTGGATGGGGAGGAAAAGACGGAGCCGTCGTGGTCATTTCTCACGACAAGGCCTTTTGTGAAAAAGTGGGCTTCACCCATGTCGGAACAGTGATGAACGGGGGCATTGTGCTGGAACAGCGATCCCTTCGTGAAAGCGACTGGGAACAGTACGACATTGGCGCTGCCAATGCCAAACTTTCCCGCACATAATATTTACATTTAGTAGTACACTGTAAACTAGTTTGTGAGGCCTCGTGAGTCGGCTGGATGACGCAAGAGGATTCGGGAGGGGGCCGGAAAGCCGATCAGGCAACCATCCCTCCCACATTTAAATCGGAATTCTCACCAACAGATAGCCGACGTACCATATTCTACATAAAAGGACTTAGGATTGGCCCAACGCAGTTTATTTCGATCGATGACGGCGACTCCTTCTCGAGGCAGAGGCCACTTGGTCGTTTACAACGGATCATCGGTCCGTATTCGACGCAAATAAGTACGGCGACCCTGAAGTGGTCGCCTACTTTGTCGGACGGCCACACATGCTGTCTCGCTTGTTTGGAGTTTCAATAGGTAATTGTTATGATAAGGATGAGAAGCCCAAATAAACTAAAGCCACATTTATGGGAAGACTTAAATACCCGACTCTCGCTACAAAGTATTCGATTCCATTGGTGGAGCTAAAGTTTCAGTAATAAATAGAAGTCCCATCCTTGTCCGTTGGAGCTCAACAAAAAAACACACACACTACGTACATGGCAGGCCGAAAAAATTTGGTTGGCATTCCAAGTCGACCAATTAGACGGCGCAGGTTTTTTACAAGCGCTTACTTCTCTAGAGCAGCCATCGCGCAAGTAGCTCCCACAATTCGAAACCAAACTGACTTTAAGGATGCCGACTCTTGTACAAGAGCTTACGCAGCCTCAGTTGGAATGGTTGTACAAATACCAATGTTTGCTGGACACTACAGATCCGCAAGAATGTGATTACGAGACAATGGTGGAGAGCACCCTGACAGGGCGCCAGAGTGGGGACCATAGCGGCGACGAAAGCCCTCTGCGCCGCAAACGGGCGCGAATGCACCAGGAATGCACCTTGTGCAAGAGTGTGCCTTTCCCTTACAGTGGGGATAACCTTAGTTGGGATCAGCAGTTTAAGAACCTTTTGACCTTCAAAAGCGTACATGGTGTAAGTCTCTTTGGACCGACAGCAAAGGAATGTAACATAGAGCATTCTCCTTCTTATTCCTTCTCTTTTGCTCCTCAGCACTGTAAAGTACCGCCTTGCAGTGACGTTTGCTGCCCAGAGCTGAGTAACTGGATCGGGTTGCAACGCTTGAAATACAAATGCCCGTCAAAGTACGGAGGATTAAGCAACACCCGAACCAAAATGATAGAAAAGGCTCTCTTTGAGATATCATCGAATTGTCTCGCCGAGACGATTAGCTTTGCTTAAAGAGCTACCAGCCTTCGTAACAGACATAACTCTCTCCTTGCCAAGCAAGTGTTTTGATTTCAACCTTGAAACTCTTTTGCCAGGGTCGAAATTGGTGGATGCACTTCAACCTACGACCACTTCAACCGATTGGATGCAATAGCTGGTACGAAGCAGATCCTGCGTTCAAGTTTTCACGGAGCGCAACAAAAGACGCCAACAGTAGCAGGTCTTGCGGTGACAATCAATTCTACAAACCTGGCAATCGCTTGACAATGGCAGTTCGCAACAGAACAGCACATAAACAATGACCAAAATTGTAACAAATAGCAAAGACGGGCAAGAGAGCTTTCACTCTTTAGTAGGGCTTCCATGATGGCAGTTTTAAGCTATCTATGCTTCCAGTGGATTCAGCAAACTAGAAGGAATCCAGCAGTAAACGTATATACGCTCCCACGTGTCAGTATTTTCTATCCAAAGTAAAGTGGAAGCCCATCAAAGAAAGCAAAGTCCGCAGGCATTTATGCCGCTATTGGGCCGGACGACATTCCGGCTCATCCTCAGAATCTCCTTTCTCGTCATCTGGGGCTGTATCCGGAAAACTTTGTCGCCCTTCTGGCCGGGTCCTTCGAAGAATATCGATAGAGGGTATGTCATTGGTAAAAGGACTTGACACCGGTCTTCGGGGGTACAAAGCCGAAGACGGGCTTCCTTCTTCACCTCTGGTCCACGCTTCACTAAGCCAATCAGTACTTTCTTCGGAAGTCGATTCCACCAAGTTGCTCGAAGGAGGTGCGGGGACATAGCTACTGGTGACTTCGACAATGTTTCTCCTGCCGTCCTGTAGCGACTGCGCCGAATCCCGAGCGACAGTGCGAAGGTGTTCGTGTGTGGCTCTCGACGATTGCTGTTCAAATATCATACTACCGACCGCGGGAATAGAAGATGACGATGAACCGCCCGAATTTAACAGTGCCGGATGGAAAATCCATGGCGAGGATAAAAAACTGCTCGATTCGCCAGGGTTTCCGGATCGTCGGAGAGAAATTGCTAACGCCGAAGCCAACGTAATGTTCGGGACTCGCTGCTCCCTATCTTGAGGAGTGTCGTCATTGCCTTGCGAAGAAGACCTGTTGGGTCTCCTTGATTGTAGATTTCTTTCGGAGCTTTGTTCTTCATCTTTCATCGCTGCTGCTGCGCTTTTGGGGATTCATCGGAATCAATGGATTGTCAAATAGTTTTTTTAATGTTTATGGCAAATTGGTACTTGTGTTGCGAAGCAGTTCAGAACGGCGAAGTTCACCGCGACACTGGGAAGGCTACTTCTAGCATTTCGTGGCACTTTCGCAGAAATTTCGAATTACGAGGTCTTACAGTTAGCTGATTCGATAACACTTGTACATGGTGGACGTCTTAAGAAGAGAACAAAAATTATGCGAGGTCTGACGACAGCCAGAAGCGTCCGACTGCAATTATTCGTTTTGATTTAAATACTATAGTCGTAAGACATCTATAAATAGGGAACGTTCCTCGTCATTTTCAGAAACGACTGATTTTTTCCTACGGAGTATATTTGATTTGACCGAATTACACGAAGACACCGGAAACAAGCAGTGAAGACGGAGTAACAAAGTTGACTGTTAACATACGAAGAAGTGATTGTCTAACCGCAACGAAAAACAAAATAACTGAAACAAACTTCTTGTCAATTCTTGCCGTCTACCAATATCCATAGCCCCGAGTATGGTGGCACTGCATCAAACGCTAAAAAGATTCGTTCTGTTTTTTTGTTTGCTCATTTATTTCCATCAATTCACTCACAGTTAGCGACACCGCGGGAAGATCGTATTCCCAGTAATTTGACTTGCAATACCTATTGCTCCCATGCTTTGGTCTGGCCGGAATCGTCAAGCCCATATATCTTTACTGCCTTTTGTCACTTGGGCAAACAACACAAACTCTCTTGATACCGTGGCTGTTCCTGTTTTCCCACATTAACATTCTCTATACCTCACTCGGAGAATTCCGGTGCGCAATCAGTGTAGGAAGGAAGTCTGTTTTTTATAATGTATTATAATAAATTTCATTGGAGCGTGTTTCGACGATACTTGAGCTGAGCTATTAGGCTACAAGTCACTTACTGTCAGTGAGTGTACTGCTAAATCGTTTCGAAAGCTAGAGTTTGATTCCTCCACACAATTGTACAGGATTCTTTAGCAGGCATTCCTTGGACAGTCAATCCTCCCTTGCGGTGCGAGACCTGATGAATGCCTCTCTGGAAGGATAATAGAAACCTATGTCCTCTATCTGTAAGGCATAATACGTAGGTGGCTTGTGGGAGTCTTGAAATTTGAAGCAGGAACTGCTAACTGTAAGCGAACGATCACGTAATTTTCATTCCCTCTCTGTTTTGAGTTAGGTGGTTGTATGAATCTTCAAAGTCAAATCAAAGCAGGACCGGCTAGCTGTATGAGACCAGTCACGTGATTCTCATTCGCTGTTTGATAAAAGGTTAGTCCTGGCTGCACATGATACTATCTTACGCGGATATGCGCCAGCAAAGCCTCAACGTACGGAGCTTAAACAAATTTGCCATTATTACGTCGCAGTATATACCTCTTCTTGTCATGTTTCGCCAAAGACAGACACTGCATTTAAATAAGTTTGATCCTTATATAGAGATATTTTTTTGGAGGAAAAGCTAATCATTGGTCTTGATGCAATTTTTAAGTCTTGGAAAGTCGTGAGGACGCAAATGGCGGCATACTTTTCCCTTGCCCATCGTTTTTCTGAAAAAAGAATCTCTCATCGTTGCATCAAGCGTCGCAAAAGAACCATAAGTGGCTCCTTGCCTTGCCTTGCCTATCCATCATGTCTCGTAATCTATACTATGACAGATCTTACAATGCTTTCCGCGTCCCTTTCTACCGTACTCGCAGATTTATATTCGGGGTAACTCTTTCGGCAATGCTACTGATTGCGATTGTAGCCGTGGTGGTCACCAGGCAAAGCAGATCGGAAGTTTTTGTGCCAGAAAGCTTGTCCGGTCCTCGTGTTCCTGAAGTTGAAGTCTCTGGCTCTACCCTTCAAGATAACGAGGCTGAACTCGTAGCCATACTGATCAGACGTTATGATCAGTTGGGTCTTTCTTGGAGGGGATTGTACGACGTCACAGCTCCCCAGGGCAAAGCTTTGCAAGCTGTTGCGGGTACAACTCTTTACTCTTCGTTATTCCACCTTCGTAGCATCCAGCGCTTTGCCCTTGGGGTCTTTTACTATTCCACATTTGCAGTTTCGCATCCGTACTTGGAAGCTGAGGCCACTCGTCCCTGGGGCTCCAGCGACTTCTGGATGACCAGTACTCCCGAGTGTGAATGGAAAGGCATCACGTGCGATGCTAGTGGTCTCGTTGTAGCGATTAACTTGTTAGGCAATAATCTGTCCGGATCACTTCCACTGGAACTTGCTCTCTTGGACAAATTGGTGAGCTTGAATCTGGCAAACAACGATATATATGGGGAAGAGGCCAGCAACGACGTCTGGAGCTATTTGCCAAACCTACAGGAGCTCATAATGGACGATAACTATGTTATAGCTACCACAGGGCTACCAACTCAAATGAAGAGCTTGGTAGCAATTCAGAAGTTATCCGTTTCCTACAATCTGCTGAGGGGTATTCTGGATGGTGAGATTATCGGCAATATGCAGCGCCTGACGCATCTGGAAATTGAATCGAACCGCATTTCTGGCGAACTCCCCGCAGAACTTGGAGGTCTGCCCAACTTAGAGTCTTTTTACATTCGCCAAAATAGCCTTTCATTCGACTTGAACAACCTGATCATGCTTAACCGATGGCCAAATGCACGAGCGTTGTGGCTCGATCACAACCCTATTACCGGAACGATTCCTCCCGAGCTTGGTACTTTGACAACACTTACATCTTTCAGCCTTACCAATTCCACTCTAAGGGGAAGTATTCCCACCGAAATGGGCAATCTGGTCAATTTGAGGCGCTGCTGGTTATATAACAATGCATTGACTGGCACCATCCCGGAAGCTTTGTCGGGTTGGGTTGACTTGCAAGTCTTAGAGGTGTATGGAAATAATTTGGTTGGAGACATGCCTCAAGGTATATGTGACACGATTGCGGCCTCGGACTACCAGTTCAAAAACTTGTCAGCTGATTGCACCCGTGTAGCCTGCGGTGGATGTTGTACGGATTGCCAGAATAGTTAATATAATCCAATTGTTTGCCAGAATGAAGTACAAACCATGCATACTTCACAAAGCTGGGTGTGGGTGTGTCAATTGTGAATAAGACTAGTATATATTAAGGCAGCTCTCGGTCCTATACCAAAATACTAGAAAGGCTGACAATGTCTATCAGAAGCTTTTTTCTGGTGTCTTATTTTCGCGTTCGGATCACTCTAAACGTCTAATTTGGACCTCCGTCTTATTTTCGCGTTCGGATCACTCTAAACGTCTAATTTGGACCTCCAAAATTTTTAAACCGCCTCTGCGGCAGCTCAAACAGCGACCAAATAATAGTCTCCTGGGAATATAATCCCGCAAAGGAAAACGGAATTACATTTTATTGGCATCTGGTTGTCTATCAAATGCATCCAGTTGAAAGCGGTGTTACAAGTAAGTTTGTCGTAGTTTTTGTTTTATTTCGAGCAAAAAACGATGCTTGCACACACAAATGGGCTATTCAGGGAATTCAGCTTCGGAACATTCGCCTACTACTTGCTTGTACATGGCCCAATCCATATCTTCCATACCATGACAAGCTTCAATCGCTTCTGTTGACAAGGCGGACTCTCCTCGATTAGTGGCTATGTCATGTTGTAAATACTTCTCTACGCCAACTTGCCGAAAAACGAGCCATTTTTTTCTAGTTGCAGTTACCACAAATGTAAAAGGTTCTTACTAGAATGTTGATGCTAGAAGAGAACCACGTACAATTAGTAGTATGGTATGGTAGTTCGGGAACGAAATCATTTTCTTTGTTTCGAAAGGCTAGCAATCGATTTCTGCGTAACCGCCAAGATTTAATTGTGTCAACGGTTGAATCTCAATCTGGGGCACGGGGTTAAGGCATGTTGTATGAAACAGTAAGCAGATGGTTTGACTGTGAGAGGCCGTCCGTTTAGGGGCTGGGACTGCGATCTAGCTTAATACGATATCGCTGTTCATCGGCTGTCCCGCGTTGGTCGCGGACGTTATGTCTTTTAAAGATGTTTACGGAACCGTATCTCGGAAGTGCCTCAACGCATATAATATACACCCGATGTTCGGCATGCGCGATAACCCTTTCGAGAAATCTATTTCACGTTTCGTCTTTTTCCTTGAGTATAGCGTCACGGTTACAGTTAGTACGATAATGTGTGTGTGTGAAGGACACGTTTCTTCTCGCGGGCCTTACATATTTGCCGGCCGAACCCATTTTGTCACGAAACCGACCGTTTTAGTCGCCGCACCCGAGTCGAGTCGACGCTACACGACCGTTTAGGTTTACCCCACATCGAAACCACAACATACAGGTTAGAGGAACTCACCCCCGTCCACACACAAACAACGCTTCTACAGGACGACAAAAACTCGGATTGTGACGCCAAGCACACCCTCACCAATTGAAGAGACTCACAGTCAAGCGTTGCCTTTGCTTCTTTTCTTGTAGCCCCCATCGCTACTGTTCATCATGTCCAACAGTCTTTACGATGACGGCTCGTACAATGCCTTCCGCGTCCCTTTCTACCGCACACGCAAGTTTTTCATCGGAGTCACTCTTTCGGTCATGCTACTGATTGCGATCGTTGCCGTGGTAGTTTCCGGGAACAAGGGATCCGAGTTTGCAGCGCTAGGAAATTCCTCCACCCCTCGTGTTCCGGAAATAGAAGTCTCGGAATCTACTCTTCAAGAAAACGAAGCGGAACTCGGAGCCGCCCTGATCCAACTTTACGATCGATTGGACATTCCGTGGAATGGACTATACGAAGACGCTACTCCTCAGGGCAGGGCCTTGCAAGCTGTGGCGGGTACAAAGCTCTACGCTTCGTTGGACCGCGTTCGTAGTGTCCAGCGCTACGCCCTCGGAGTCTTTTACTACTCTACCTTTGCGGTTGCGCATCCGTACTTGGAAGCCGAGGACACCCGTCCCTGGGGTTCCAGTGATTTCTGGATGAGCAGTACTCCCGAGTGTGAGTGGGAGGGCATCACGTGTGATGACAGTGGTCGTGTCGCAGCGATCGATTTGTCAAGCAACTATCTGTCCGGGACGCTTCCACTGGAACTTGCACTTTTGGACAAGCTTGTGGGTCTGAATCTGGCAAACAACTATATATTCGGGGAAGGTGCCAGCAACGACGTCTGGAGCTATTTGCCAAACCTACAGGACCTTATGATGGACGATAACTTTGTGATTGCCACCACGGGACTACCATCCCAAATGAAGAGCTTGGAATCGATTCAGAAGTTGTCTGTTTCTTACAATCTACTGCAGGGTGTTCTGGATGGCGAGATTATCGGCAATATGCAGCGTCTGTCACATCTGGAAGTGGAATCAAACTATATTTCTGGTGAACTTCCCGTGGAACTTGGAACTCTGCCCGATTTGGTCTACTTTTACATCCGCCGTAACAGTCTTTCGTTCAACTTGAACAAGCTCATCGTGCCGAACCGATTTCCAAAGATCTTCGCGTTGTGGCTCGACTCCAACCCTATTACGGGAACGATTCCTAGCGAGATTGGAACGCTGACCACACTCACATCCTTCAGCCTCACCAATGCCACTTTGACGGGGAAAATTCCCTCCGAAATGGGCAATTTGGCCAAAATGAAGCGTTGCTGGTTGTACGACAATGCGTTGACTGGGACAATCCCACAAGCTTTGTCGAGTTGGGTCGACTTGCAAGTTTTGGAAGTGTCTGGAAACAACTTTGTCGGAGACATGCCTCAAGGTGTGTGCGACGCCATTACGGCCTCAGACTACCAGTTCAAAACCTTATCAGCGGATTGTACCCGTATCGCCTGCGAAGGATGTTGTACGGAATGTGAAAACAGTTAAACGACATTTTTTTGGGTAGAAAGCAATACCCTTTTATATTTTAACACTTGAGATTATGTTTACTTTGTCTCACTCGTCTTGTGTCGAACAATATAGACTCGTAGCACACCAACGTTCTATTTTTCGACCCTTGAGATTGGACACTTGCATTGCAGTATCAGATCTATGGGTAGCATAGCATAGCTTTGATACGTACACCCGAGCCTGCCAAACAGGACAATGCAACAATTGCTCATTCCCATTTAGCTGTCGTGGTATGGGACGCAATCCTCCGCACGTGTGGGTGTAACAAAAGGCGTCGAACATACACGACGGTTACGCCCATGGTGAGTACGAACCAAATATGCATAAAGGCGCGCATGACCAGAGCCGCGCCCGGCACCAAAGTCTGCTCCAGTTGTCGCAACCAAGATTGGCTTTCGAAAGTTGCGGAATACCACAAGGCTGGCCAAATACCGAATCGACAAACGACAAAGACCGGAATCACGAGGTAACGATGCAGGATTGTGACGACCTGCACACGCCGCAACCGGGAAGTTTCCGGTGCGTTGATGCATATTTGCAACAAATGCAAGCACCAGCTCGAGACGTCAAAGGCAAACATGCCAATAGTGACTAACCGTCGAAGGGAGGAAAAGAAATAGGCCGACGCAATCAACGCCAAGGCAATCATGTGTTGAAACAAGCTACGAATGTAGGCCGTCGTACTCGTTTGCACGCTCACGAATCGTCGTGGCGCTTCCTGCTGCTTGGGATGCATTAACAGTATAAGAATGGTCAAAACGTGAAAGGCTCCGGAATGCCAATGGTAGGATGCCTGCCACAAAAAATACCGGCGTAGCACGGTGTTGCGCTGATCAAAATCCGAGTCCAAAACGTTGGCCAGCCCACCACTGAGATCCCAACAATTTCGGGTAGATCCGTGTCCGCCCACGTACCACGGCCAGAAGTCGGCGTCGGAAAAGTAGATCAAGGCCAAGGCAATCACAATGGTGGTGTAAATGAGTCGAAATACCGCCGTAGCGTATCGCGGTGCCGCGTGCAACCGACTCGAGGTATGGCGTTCCAGTGCTGATGGCGGAGTCGAAGTCGTGGTTTGGATCCGGGACGACAATTCCTCAAAAAATTCGTCCGGAGTCGGCCCTAAATCATTACTGGAAGCAAAGAATGATTGTGGGGGGACAAAATCCTCCGCTTCCCTATCGGAGTCTTCGTAACTCAGTCCAAGATTGGCTTGCGACTCTCGATGATCCGTGCTGGACGAAAACAAGGAGGGAATTTGTAGAGTTGCTTGGGTATCAGTCTGCGTCGCCGACGAATCGTTGGCATACAGACGAAGTTTTGGTCGGGGAGATGCTTCTTCCCGGGGTGTAAGTGTGGCGGAATAATCCGCCGACAATAAATGGAGTGACTTACAACGCACCCAAGCAACGACACGTTCCGAATCTTCCAAGGGGACAAAGTAGTGAACGACAGCGACGCGGACAATGGCGAGTATCAAGCTCATCATGGCAATGTAAGCAAAATCGGTGGAATGAGCATCCGGAGACAAGGGTGACGCAAAGGCATCCAGATTCAAGACGTTGGACTGGGGACACCAATACCAATTGGTCCCTACCCAAGTAGACAGAATACTAGGTTCTTCTGCGGAAAAGGACGCGCCGTGCGGACACAAGTAGTACGCAGCAGTATCGTAGGCATACAGAGACCAAGAATTGGGGTCCACGACGGTTTCGCGAGAGTGGTGATGCATAGGGTTATTCGTGAGAGTATTGGGGCCGCTGGTCCACCACCAAGCTTCTTCATACGAGCGCAGTAAGAATCCAGCGACCGTAGGCAATATTAAGCAGGCGGTATACAGAGTCGCACCTTCTACGAAAACCGACAGAGAGGTAGACTGCTTGGCCGGGCTTTTGGTGACACTTTTGGAAGTTGGCGGCGAGGATTCCGGCTGGACGGGACGAGTCGTGCTGCTGGATCTCAAGGTTTCTTCCGGTTTTCCCGGGGTGCATAAACCGAATCCATCCTGTTTTCGTTTGTAGGCAATGGTGACTCCAACCGGAATCACTTCCCGTGGCATCCCTTCGTCGTCCATTGCTGCCGTTGACGTCGCCGTTGCAGTGCACGACACGAAGGTCCGCTTACGGAACAAAGGTATCTATCTATCCACCGGATTCACAGTCCAGCACGACAATCCCTCTTGATTGTTGCGCACTTTCGTTGGCCGTATGCCGTCTTTCTTTTTGTAACGTAGGAGTACTGCTTGTGGTGAATGATGATGGTCGAGCAAGAATGCAACGGAAACGCTCCAACCCGTCTTCCCAACCGGTCCGCTGGGATTTGACACCGTGCGGGTTCGGACGAATACCGGTAGTCAACCGGCACTTGAGGGATATGTGTGTTGGTGTGAGTGAGTGAGTGAGTGACAAGTGAATGTGTCTGCGTTATGGGCTGGTAGGGATGGGGACGAACAGGGAACGGGGTTGTACCCCTGACCGAGGTAGGGTCGTACGCGTTCGCTAGAGCGGCTAGTGTAAGTGACGTATCTCTGGAATGAAGAATCTCGAATTGTCGCTAGTGAAAATCCAAATCGTATCGACGGCACGATGTACCACGATGCGAACTCACGGGTCACCCACCGCCCGAGTCCTTCGTGTACGCCGCCGCGACACTCGGTCGACCGACCGCGGTACCTCTACCTCCCCCGCACAGCAAGCGACGGCAACAAGCGACGCCACACACAAACATACTGTTGTCACACAGCCCATCCGATCGCCCGAGTGTTTTCGGTACCAAGTTCCGGAACTCTATTTCGATCATGTCTTTTGTAGCGACAGCTTCGTCTCGTATGGTGGTCAAGGCCCGACCAGCGGTACAACAACGTCGTACTTTCTTGAACTGGATGGTGAATTACCCCGATAAGGTACGTGGGAGACCCGGAAGTAGGGACACGGTGTCCGCGATATCCTTGTGCTACGATCGTTCTGACGCTGTTGTGGGTCCGGTGTGAATTTTTTAAAGATTAACGAAATGAAAAAGGCGCATCAGGCGGGAGGCCGTGCCGTGTATACGTGGCAAAAGCAACCGCAAGACAAGGTGGCCAACCTGATTGGGATCGGTCTCGTGACGATTGGTATGATCCAGCTCGTTCCGGCGTTCTACCGATTGTCCACCGGCAAGGGCAAGATGGAATAGAGTTGCAGCAATGTTCTTTAATTTATACTTTGACCCAAGATGGAGAAACTGGAGGAAGTGGTCATGGTGGTGGTTGTCTTGGCGCTGATTGGTTGCCGCTTTGGTCGTCCACACGAACGGTAGTGCGAAAGTCCTTGATTAGTTTCTTCGGTAATACTAAAGAGAGATAGTACCTGTACCTAGCTAATTCGGAAAGTGTCTACTTATTGGGGATGGCATTTCTAAAAAAATCATGTTTTACTGTCCAACTGGTAGCTGTAGGACTCGCCTTTAACTGTGATTGTCCCCTCTCTAGTAATACCTGCTGTATTCCATAGCGTTTCGATCGAAAGGAAGAAAGAATCCAGGCCAACCCGCCAATACGCTGTCACGGAGTAAGGGCGAGGGATTGTCAAAAAGGGCGTGCTTTTGGAGAGGCGTAGTAGACCAGTAGGGAAGGCGAAGGAGGCATGTTTCCCGTGGTCCTGCCAAGCATAATAGTAGTGTGTGTATGTATGTTTGTACGGTACGCATGTTTGGGAGAATTCTCGGAATCCTGGGTCTCGCTTCCGTTTTGGATTGGTGTGGAAGGAGTTTTCCAGTTTGCTTTACACAGTTCGGCGTACAAGCTATCGGGAACCTTCTCTCTTACCATAGAAAAGGTACTTCTACTAGATTTGTTCGCCAACTTCGCGAACCGCAGCCGGCCGCTTCGACGGGAACAATCGGAATCCTAATAAAAAGTCACTTGAAAATTCACGAGCCCTCGACCGATCTTTTTTTTTTTTTCGACGCTCCCCGACCCGGGCTTGTCTTTCCGCTAGTAGAGCAACTTGCGGATTGTGATCCCTACACTTCACGGCAACGTCTACTACCTACCGTCCTACCTACGTTACTACTACACAACACTCTTCCCCCACAACACACCAATACTTCCAATTACGGGGTGAGCGTGTGCCACGAGACGTGTTGACTAGTAGAGGCGCGAGTGTCTAAGGATTTCAGGGCCGACCTTGAATCCGGTAGAGTGACGCTACCCGTCCTGTTTCATTCTGTTCTGTTTCGTTCCGTAGTGCGTGCTACGTTACCCTTTCGTCATGTTGCCGCGTGTCCGATTATCGTTCGTCGCCGCCAGTCGTCGGGTAGGGACTCTGCCCACGGCAACCCTCGCGTCCGGAGACCGTACGGCGCGTCATCGTCGCGTTGCGACTCCCGGCTTCTACCCTGTAAACCGCAGCCACGCCATGCGCACGCTCTTTGTCGCTCCCACGCCCGTGTACTATATGCCCATCAAGACTATTGATGTAAGTAGAGAAACTCGCGCACTTACACATGCTTGCGTCGGTCTGACGGTGTGTGTGTGTGCGTATTATTATTGTTGTTGTGAATGTATGGTATAGTTGTTGGCACGAGTCGGAATAGTGCGAAAGGATAGTTGGTTGAGCGTTCGAATGTCATTGTGCATTTTGTGTGGCTTGTTCGTTTCAATGTTGTCACGACTAGCGACGATACTTGTACAAAACGTTACACACTTGGTTTTCAATCCTTATTTTTTGTCTCGATTTTGGTATACACGCAGGTTCCTACCATGGGCGACAGTATTTCCGAAGGCACGATTGTAGATTTGCCCGTGGCGCCGGGTGATTTCGTCAACGTGGACGACGTTGTCGTCGTCTTGGAAACGGACAAGGTTTCCGTCGACGTGCGTGCCCCGGAAGCCGGTGCCTTGGTCGAAATCCTCGGTGAAATCGACGACGTTGTCGAAGTGGGTACCAACCTCTTTCGGATCGACACCGATGCGGATGCACCGGAAGCCCCCGTGGCGCCTGAATCCACTCCGGAAGAAGTCGCGACGCACATTGCCGAACCCGCACCGTCCCAAACTCCAACGTCCGCGCCCGTGGCGGCGGCGTCCGCCGCCACCAAGGCGCCACCACCACCACCCGCCGCCAAGTCTGCACCGCCGTCCGCTCCCTCCGGCGCCCCCGCGTCCCAACCCGTCTTTTTGGGGACCCGCAACGAACGTCGCACCAAAATGAGTCGCATGCGTCAGCGCGTCGCGGCGCGACTCAAGGATGCACAAAATACCGCCGCCATGCTCACCACCTTTCAAGAAGTCGATATGGGTAACCTCATGGAACTCCGTAAGCGGTACAAGGATGTCTTCCAAGAAAAGCACGGCGTCAAGTTGGGATTCATGAGCGCTTTTGTCAAAGCCACCACGGCGGCTTTGCAGGAAATTCCCGCCGTCAACGGCTATATCGACAACGACACGCAAGAAATTGTTTACCGCGAATTTGTGGACATTTCCGTAGCCGTGGCCTCGCCCAACGGGTTGGTTGTGCCCGTCTTGCGCAATACCGAGACCATGAGCTTTGCCGACGTGGAACGCAACATTGCCGCCTACGGACAAAAAGCCAAGGAAGGGTCCCTCAGTTTGGACGACATGGCTGGTGGTACTTTTACCATTTCCAACGGCGGTGTCTTTGGATCGCTGATGGGAACCCCCATTATCAATCCGCCACAATCAGCCATTTTGGGAATGCACGCGACCAAGATGCGGGCAGTCGTCAACGAACAAGGCGAAGTGGTGGCGCGCCCCATGATGTACCTCGCCTTGACGTACGATCATCGATTGATTGATGGCAGAGAAGGTGTCACCTTCTTGAAGTCCATCGCCGAGAAGATTGCGGATCCCTCCAAGCTGTTGCTGGAAATCTAAAATCCAACAAGAAAATTCGAAACTGAACGGAAACTATTAAACGTACTATAAGTGAGTGAGTGTGATTAGGGCGTGTTTTGACTTACCACCTATGTGAATGTAAGTGATCGAGAAATTTTCGTGATTCGATGCGGGCTTACACGTCCAATTCTAGTTTTATCCGGTCGTATCGTCTAATAATATAATGCTAGGAACTTCTGCGAAGTGAGAACATTGCCGACTCAACTCGTTCGCAAGGATTCTTTCCAGGTAGACCAACTCTGAACTTGGATCTAAATTCTCTTCAATCTCGAAAGGATACGGGGGAGTCAGGGCGGCTTCTAAGCTTTTGGTGTATCATTTCTAGAAGTATTTCATCATGTTCATTCGCCGTCAATATGACTCGGCGTACGCAAGCATTCCTAGAAATGGCGTCCAAAACGGCTTGTGTCCGTGC
Source organism: Phaeodactylum tricornutum CCAP 1055/1 (assembly GCF_000150955.2). Lineage (NCBI taxonomy): Eukaryota > Bacillariophyta > Bacillariophyceae > Surirellales > Neidiaceae > Phaeodactylum > Phaeodactylum tricornutum. Next base: position 376,475 of record NC_011691.1, read on the forward strand.
GTGTCTGCGTTCCGCCAAATATTCTACGGGAAGATCAAATGGCAGGGTATGCTCTAGATTCACCAATCTCAGACTAGATCGTGTTCCAATGGCTGTGACCATGATTGGCCAGGACTCGCCCGGAATAGCATTGTTGGCCAACGACAACGCATAGAGACAGTTGTCTTCTCCAAATATGTGAATGAGTGCTTCGATTGCGGATGGACAGAGTTTCATGTTGAGCATGCGTAGTTGCGTCATATCTTTCTTTGCGAGTCGCTCAAGAAATGTCGTTTGGACAAGATTCGATGTTCGAACGTTGTCAAACGTAATTTCTTACGGGAGTCGAAAGGGCGGTGCCTGGACAAGTTGTAGAAGAGCCTCCTCGAATCGGTTGGTCAGCTCGCAGTTGTCCAGCACTAGCGATCGCAAAGTATTGAACGTTCCGTCAGCGTGAGACAAACTAGCGCAGCTCTCACAGCTCATATTACGGATTCCGGACAATCGAAGGAAAGTGAGACTTTTGGTATGGCTGAGAAAGCCATTCCAAATGTGTGGCGATATCAACGAATAGTTTATTTCCGTCTTTGCAGTGTGGCTGTGGATACCGTATTGTGTCAGGTGGACGCGACAGATGGAAGTATTGGCGGTCAGGATGCGGACTAGGGCCTCCGCAATAAAGCAGGCTTGCTGTCTGTGCTCCACAGACAAGGACCACAGAGTTACATGCTCGTTGTGGTTGACCGTGTTTGTGAGGACGGACAGGTACTCCGTCTCTTTTAGCGGACTCGTAGATACAGGAATTGATTGATGGGAATACGAAGGGATAGTTGTCACGAGGGTAGCGCTTACATTTCTTGCCCTTTCGGTACTCAACGCCACGTGACCGGCAACCGAAACCAATTTCTTTTTGACCAAGCGATGTAAGACCATCCAAGAGAATATCTTCTTACTATCCAAACTGTGCGTCAGACGTTACTGGAGAGAATGGTAGCACCATCGATTGGTCTACGTCGACAAGCAATGTATCGTTCCACCATATGTGTAGGTAGAATGTTGCTTGGCTCCAAAAAAAACGAGTGTCAGAAGGCGCAGACATCGCGGGATGAACAATATTTGTGCGGCCTGGTGGGGTCTCCAAACGGATTAGTCTTTGCTTTTGTCAGCACCGTCATTCTTTTGGATGACGGAAGCCTTTAGGAATATGCTGTGTGATGAGTTTGGAAAAGCTTTCGAATAGTCCCACTCGCACCCCAAATAATACCACAGAATCGAAAGTGGATCGGAAAGCTGCGACGCAGAAGCATGGCCCAGAAAGCGTTCTGGCTCAACTCGTGTGCGTTTTGAATTGTCGCACGCTTCACGGTCAAATTCTATCTGTCCATCACCAGTACGATACACTTTAGATGGTCGATGACGAGTGAGAAGCGAAATCGTTGACTGTGTGAAGTCGAAGCGTCGGCCCGCATCGTTTACTGCTGTGTTTGCTCTCTTAACGTTCACCGTGAGAAAAAGATACCTGCAAATACCCAATAAGACTTTTCTATCTAGTTCGACGCTGTACGACACAATCGCGAAGTATGACATTCTGCGGTCACGGCACTTCTCCTTCTTGGTTGTTCCCAAAAAGATTTAGCCAATGTGATTGGAGCAGGGCGAACCCGAACGACACGGAAAGCTACAGCAAAACGAGCCCAAGCGTGATGTGTATCCTTGCTCAGGAAGGAATTTCAAAAATGTCCATTGCGCGATCCTCGACTGGCGTTCTCCGGACTCGGAAAGCGCTCATACTTTCCAACTACATCCCCTTATTCCCAACTCTCTTCCTATACAGAAACACTGAGTACAGCAATGTCCCCGACTCCGACACAGGCCCACGATGAAATGAGCGATACGCTACTCGAACTCGCTGAAGAGTTTCAAGCCCAAATCGAAATTAAGGACCGCAAGTATCGTCTCAAAACGTACAAGGACACGTTTGTGGGTAGCGAAGCGGTCGACTATCTTGTCTCGTCCGGAAAAGCTGCCACGCGTACCGAAGCTGTGTCCCTCGGTCAAGTTCTGCAGGTCAACTTTCACCTATTTGAGCACGTCACGCGCGATCACGACTTTGCCGACGACGGCCTTTTTTTCCGCTTCTTGACGGACAACGAGCGCGGTGGATTGTCCCGGGATGAATCCGGGAATTCCCTTCGCTGGCAGAACTTTTTGGGCACCCCTGACGGTCTGACCAACCAGAACGGCCTCCAACCCTCCTTCCCCAAGAACGACATTCTCCCCGACAAGGACCAGCACGTTGTCAACCAAGTATGGCCCCTCGACGAATACAACCGCACTTTGCTGAATAACGTGCACCCTCCGGGCTGGCGAGACCCTGCAGTCGCATCCGACAAGGACTTGTACTACGACATGGTTGTTATCGGTGGGGGCACGGCCGGTCTCATCACCGCTGCTGGTAGTGCAGGGGTTGGTGCCAAGGTTGCTTTGATTGAGGCCCACATGCTGGGTGGCGACTGTTTGAATGTCGGATGCGTGCCTAGCAAGACGATTATTCATTCTGCCAATCTCGCTCACCAGGTCCAGAATCAAACACACTTGGCCGAAGCCGGAATTGCGGTAGAAGGCCACGTGACGGTTGATTTTGAAAAAGTCATGGAACGCGTCCGGAAAATTCGCAGTACAATCAGTCACCACGATTCAGCCGAACGCTACAGTAAGGAACTCGGAGTTGAAATTTACATTGGGTGGGCCATGTTTACGTCGGAACGCACGGTCGAGGTCAACGGCAAAACGCTGCACTTTAAAAAAGCGGCCATTGCAACGGGCGGATATCCAGTCCTTTTGCCAATGCCGGGTCTTCAAGAAATCTATAAGAAAGCGCAAGATTCCGGCGCCGTCACCAACGAATCGCGGCCACAAGTCATGACTAACGAAACAGTATTCAATCTGACCAAACGTCCCGAAAATATGGTCGTTATTGGCGCCGGCGTGATTGGATTGGAACTGGCCCAAGCGTTGCAGCGCTTGGGAGTTGGGGTGACCGTGTTGGGCCGTTCTGGGAGAGTCCTTCCTAAAGAGGATGAAGACATGGGTCTAGTGGTCAAGAATCAAATGATTCAAGACGGAGTGGACTTTCGCTTGACAGTGCAAGACTACAAAAAAATTGAGCTCACCGGCAAAGTTCTCGAAAACGGGTATCCCGAGATGAAATTGACGCTTCAAGAAAAGGGCAATTACGAACCAACCGTTTTGTATTGCGACGCAGTTTTAATTGCTGCTGGGCGTGCTCCTAATGTTTCTGGTATGAATTTGGAAGCTGCCAAGGTTCAGTTTGACAAAAAAATGGGGGTGCACGTCAACGACAACCTCCAAACGTCGAATAAACGAATCTATGGTGTTGGTGATGTCTGTTCCGACTTCAAATTCACCCATGCAGCCGACTTTATGGCTAGGGCTGTGATTCGAAATGCGCTATTCTTCGGAAAAGAAAAAATGTCGGAACTACTTATTTCATATGCTACGTTTACAAGTCCCGAGATTGCCAGTGTTGGTCTCTACGAAGACGACTTGAAGGCCAAGAACATTGCCTTCCGAGTCTTTGAAAAGCATTTCAAGGACAACGACCGTGCCATTGCTGATGACGCTACTGATGGATGGGTACGATTTCGGGTGAACGCCAAAACGGACAAAATTTTGGGAGCCAGTATTGTGGGAGTTGGCGCGGGAAATATGATTTCGGAAGTTACGCTTGCCATGCAGTCGGCAACTGGACTAGGATCACTGGCCAATGTAATTCATCCGTACCCAACTACCGCTGAAGTCCTTCGCCAGTCTGGCGATCTCTACAACAAGACCAAATTGACAATGACGGCGAAAAAGATTCTCCGTGGTGTCGTCAAGCTGCAACGTTAAAGGGACTTCTGTTACATGCATATTTCTTCGGGGAAAGTCGGACAAAGTGACTTTCTACATTTAAAGTCTGTGGGAATCAAGTTTTGGAGGTCAAAAGATCTCATAAATGTCAAAGATACTATCATGTTTGTTAGCAGAGACCACAAATATGAATCGCATACTTCCAGGATTGCGAGCTGGATGACCATGATTCACCGTCAGGGGGGTATAGTGGTCAGTAGCATATTTCTGACCGTGAAGCAGTACCTGTACAATGTTTCTGGTGCAAACGTGATACTTACTCGCATGGAGAGATAATGACGTAGAAGTTTCTTCTTTTTAGACAAGACCAGTACGCAGAGGGTTGTTGACATCCCTCCTCAATGAAATTTCGTATATGTGGGCTCGTGGGGCACTGTCGATTGAAGATACACTGACGTAAAGAGTTTCATGACGTCGAAAGCGAAAATGAACTTTGACTTTGAAGCGTCATGAATCTGGAAGATTCATGTTTATTTCTGTAGAAGTGGTATATTTCTTACGTAGAGATCTTTTGTCGATTATACCTTTGCGATGAGCCGAGGTGGCCTGGCTATGTTCCTTCATAGTATCAATAGTGATGTCTCAATCCTTGCGAGCTCGAAATTTAAGAGATTTTTGGAGCTTGTTTTGAAGGTCTGCTCACAATTAGCAGTAGCAGCAACCGTGAAACATTCTGACATACTGCGAGCTCGAGCAATCGTTTGAAAATCAACCATGGTAAGTTGACTGAAGCGACGCAGGGGCTGCGGTCCGAAGACTCACAGGCTTCGTTTCGTAATTTTTGTATTTGCAAATCGGAAAAGCCGGGATTATCTTTGGGAATTGACAGAAGTCGCATTGGTCGCATTGATCTCGTTTTTGCAGTAGCCACGCTAGCCTTCCTCTTTTGCTAAGCTCTTACTTTTTCTTCGTGACCTTCTATTCCAGTCTGCAGAAAATCCTGAGGTCGAAAACTTGAAGATGGAAGCGACCGAGGCGGAAGTCAAGTCTCGCAAGGATCGTCCCACCGGCTCCATTCACTTTGGAGATACGGACTTTGACGTCGAAGATGAAGTCGCTGATGCTACGTGGTCCGAGGTTTGCCAAGCTTGCTGTGTGCATTCTGGACAAGAGTGGGGCATGATCGCAGTCGGCATTTTTTTGGTCGCTTTCTTCCTTTACTTTTTCCTCGTTGGTCTCGACATGCTGGGTAACGGTGCCAAAGGTATGTGCGGCTGCACTGCTGGAGAGCTGTTTGGGGATGACACTAACCCTATCGCCGGTCTCATGATTGGTATTATTGCCACTGTTCTGCTCCAGTCCTCTTCCACAACAACCTCCATTGTTGTGTCTTTGGTTGGATCGGCCGTTTCGGTCCGTCAAGGAATCTACATGATTATGGGTGCCAACATTGGTACTTCGGTCACCAACACCATTGTCGCTATGGGGCAGATGGGAGATGGCGATCAACTCGAGCGCGCTTTTGCTGGAGCAACTGTCCACGACATGTTCAACTTTTTGTCAGTTGCTGTCCTGCTTCCGGTTGAGGTTATCACTGGATACCTCTACCGCCTCACCAAGGCTATGGTCAAGAACGTCAACCTTGAGGACGGAGAGAGTTGGGACGGACCCATTAAGAAAATGGTTGATCCTCTTTCCGATATGGTTATCATCTCGAACAGCAAGATCATCACTGCTGTGGCTAAGGGCACCGGCACCTGCGACGAAGGCGGTGGCTTTTATCCTATGAACTGTACCGATTCTTCGTATTTGGGATGCGGTAAGAAATTCGGTCTTATCTCTTGCAACAAAGTCAGCGGCAAATGCCCGGCTTTCTTTCAAGCTGATGCCAGTGCAAAGGATGATAAGGTGTCTGGGGGCGTTGTTTTTTTCATCTCGATTGTGATTTTGTTCACGTGTCTGGCCGGTCTCGTGACAGTCCTTCAAAAGATGCTCCTCGGTATGTCTACCCGTGTTGTTTATAAGGCCACGGATATCAACGGATATCTGGCCATTGCCATCGGTGCTGGGTTGACTATGATTGTCCAGTCTTCCTCTATCACTACGTCTGCGCTGACGCCCTTGGTCGGTATGGGTGCCCTTCGTCTCGAACAAATGTTTCCTTTGACGCTCGGAGCGAATATTGGAACAACCTTGACTGCCATCATGTCTGCCCTTGTCTCTGCCAGTCAGGATTCTCTACAAGTTGCACTCGCCCATTTGTTCTTCAACTTGACCGGCATTCTCATCTGGTATCCAGTCCCTATTATGCGTCAAGTTCCGTTGAGTGCCGCCCGACGTCTCGGAAGGTTGACCCGCATCTGGCGTGGGTTCCCGCTTGTCTACATCGCGGTCATGTTTTTGCTCATCCCTCTGCTTTTGTTGGGTCTTTCGTCGCTTTTCGATGACGGCAGCAAGGGTCTCACTGTGCTTGGTTCGTTCCTCACAATCCTGCTAGCCCTGGTGCTGCTCTATTCGGTCTACTGGTTCCGTTACAAGGACGGTAGCCAGAAGTGCTCGGACTGCATGGCGGAACGTGAAAAGAAACGTTTGGTCATCAAGGAGCTTCCTGAAGATATGATCTACCTCAAGGAACACATGAAGCGCCTTATTGAGCACACCGGTCTTCCCGAGGACGAAGAAGCTGGTGAAGCAAAGGATCTTTCACCGGATACTTCGGACTCAGATGAGGTTGCAGCTTAAGCATTCAATCACGAGAGGTCGATATCACCGTTGATCGGTTTGAGGTCCCCTCTATTTTCCCATATTTCTGTTTAGCCAAATAAATACTGTGCCGAGAGCTTTCTCGTTGTGTGTGGTTTTGCGCACACTGCTGGAGAATATAACATCTTGGATTAAAGTGTCTTTTACTTCCCCTTTCTGTGCTCCAACTTTAAATGGCTTGGTTGACTTCCTTGATCTCCAGCAGGATTAGTCCTTTTGAAAAAATGGTGTTTGTTCAACCGGCGGCAACTACTACCTCTTTCTCCGGTTCACCGGATTGCCATCAAGTGTCTCGTTTTTCACAGCACATCATTCTGACGATCGCTTCCAAAGCCGACGTGAAAAACGAGGAATATTGGTGAGTTGCTTCACTCTAGGCTGGAGAAACACGTTGGCCGGCGTCGTCAAATCTTTCTTCCTATACACGATTGCAAAGTTCCATCTCACAATGCGGTATTCTTACTGTAAATGCAATTTATGTACCGTTTATCCCTTGCCCCGTCCTTAAACTGGTCACGGCATAGATAGCACCAACGCTCACCAACACCGACCTCTGCGGATGCTATTCGTCCGGCGTTTGGTGTCCGCTTACTCGACTTTGCCCAATTGCGCCGCCATGACCGCCATGACGGTCCACATTCGATTTTCTGCTTCTGGAAAAACGAGGGACCGTTCGGAATAAAAGACTTCATCGTCCACTTCTTCCGGATGCCTCGGTAGACAATGCAAAAAGACGGCATCCGGCGAAGCGTGACTGATGAGAGCCTTATTGACCTGGTAGCCGTCAAATTCGGCTACGCGCTTGGCGTATTCCTCTTCCTGTCCCATACTGACCCAAGTATCGGTGACTACCACGTGTGCGTCTTTTACAGCTTCGGCAGCGACCGTCGTGGTTTGCACCTTCATGCCTTCGGCGGCGGCAAAGCCCCGAGTCGTTTCCAGTATCTGGGCGTCGGGTTCGTAGCCGGTAGGCGTAGCGATGTTGACATTCATACCCAAAAGGGCCGATCCGAGCATGAGATCGTGCAACACATTATTGCCGTCACCAACCCAGGCCACAGTCTTGCCCCGGAGTTTGTCCTTCCCGAAATGCTGTTGGAGGGTCATGAGATCCGCCAAGGTCTGCAACGGATGGTGTCGATCGGAAAGGGCGTTAATGACGGGCACGGCACTGTACTTGGCGAGTTCCGTGACGTCGGCGTGTCCAAAGACTCGGGCGAGAATGAGTGAATTAAAACGGGCGAGTACGTTGGCGGTGTCCCGCATGGATTCGTTGACGCCGAGTTGTACGTCGGAGGGTCCCAGGAAGAGCGCGTGTCCGCCAAGCAGGGCCATGCCGGTCTCGGAACTGACCCGCGTGCGCGTCGAGCGCTTTTGGAAGATCATGGACATGGAATGTCCAGCCAATGGACGCGGCGTGTTGGCGGTTTGTGTCGCGTATTGTGCCTTATAGTGGTGCGCAACGTCCAAGAGACCCTGTAGCTCGGTCTTGCTGAACCAGTGCCGCGAAGACGAACAAGAAAGTGTGAGACAATTGATATTTTTCTACTTTCACTGGCAACACCCACCGATCGTCACGTGACGAACGGCAGTGGATCGATAGCCGTAGGTGTGAGTGGACGCTACATACGCGTATACGTACCTTAGTTGATCAATCGACATAAAGTGCTGTCCCTCCAGTGTTCCGACGGCGTCCGCCATACCGGAAGCGAAGCATCGCTGCGTCCATTGTGTCGCCATCGTTGAAGACGAGACTCGGAGAAGCCTCGCAGTAGAACGAGTAGTAAACAACATGTCGTACAGGAAAGAAAGAAGCAAAAATCAACAAGGGCAACGATAGTATGTGTAGGTTGGTTTTGGGAATGGACCCGCACTCACTAACGAGCGATGGCGAAGATACGAAAGTCCCATTAGACCTTGAAAGGTGCGAACCGCAAGACGGCAGGTAATATACCGTACGGTCTCGACTGACGGTGAGTGTCTGTCCTACCCATCCGACGTCTGTATTTGCAGCGGTGTGCAAATACAAGACGTAGGGAACAGAACCTTTTCAAATCTTCCAATATATATTTCAAATATACCGGCTGCAGTTAGATCGAATAGACAACAAGACCTCATTTCTTCTGGCGGAGACTGGGAGAGTGGCGGCCGAACGATTCCAACCAACCGGGGAACGGCCAAATACTGTACTACCATCGCAATGCTACTTTAGCTCGCTAGCAGAGTGATTTTTTACAGTTAACAATCCAACGTTCGGCCTGATTGTCACTGAATACACTTTTGCTTTTCCAGTTCCTTGTTCGTATAATCAATTCAGTGGAGTGTGCTCTTTCCATAATAACAGCAATTGCTGTTTTGCCAAAAAGGTGTCTATCCCCCCGTGGTAGTTCCAACGGAAGTATAGACAGACGGAAAAAGCAATCTTCCGGAAGCAAGATCCCACCGTTGTCCAGGCCGTGACCAAAAGGATGGCCGATACGGTATAGGATGCGCTGGGGTCTTCGCGAGAATCCAAATCCCACCCGGTCCTACTACAGAGACGGGGTCGACTTTGGCTAGTCTGCACGCTAGATAGAGCGATCGCACCTTTTACAGATCTTTGGGCTTCCGGAGGCAAAGGACTGGCGCGCTCCGAAAATGTGACGAATTGAAATCCTCCCCAAAATGCGAGAGAGAGCTTGTGTACTCTCTCGTCCCGACACCACCCATTGCCAACATAAAATAATAGTATTTGCTGGCACACGGTGAAGGGACCGCCACCTTATCGACGACATCCAGACAAAACATTGTGAATTGAAACTCTCGAGCGATCTGTCAATCCGAAACCCCGACATGAAATACCTCGTTTTCTCGCTGGCTGGTTTCGGGGAATTGCGGTCCATCGCCACGGCGTTTGTTCTTCCTCAGCACTACGGACATCGTGCTTGCATTCCGACAACCGCAACCGGTGTTCCCGCTACCAGCTTGAACCTTTCCCGACAAAAGCTCAACGACGTGGATCTCATGGCAATCGAGAACGTTGCCGAGTTTTGCCTGCAAGCGGACGAGATGGCGAGCGGGGAATGTGACTTGGATGAACACGAGGCGTTGGTCAATCAGTTACTGGATCAACGTGCGATTCTCGCCGACCATATTCAACATATGGACGCCATTCTCGCCAAACTACAGGGCAATCGTATCGACACGGTCCAAAGCGAACCGAGTGCCTAAAGACGGGCCGGTCCGGTAGCCTAAGCGAACACGGTAACGGCCTCCGACGGAATTGATGCGGTCCTCCGTTTGCGTGTAGAGCTAGGTAAACTACCTACAGCCTTTTATATTTACTGTTAGAACATCACAACCACTTTGTTCGCAAAGTGCCATCGTCTCTCAATAAGATGTAAGAAGGGCAGGGTATGACTCGACGTGTACCAGTACAGAACAGTTTTTCCAATCAAAAGTCGGCTCCAGCGGGCGCACCGTTCCAACTAAAATCGACATTCTGCGCGAGCAACGCTCACATTCCATGGGTGGGGGAATCTGCACTCAAAATGTTTGCTTGTTCCAAACAGCTCCTAAAATGCACCACACTATGTACAACTATGAGTGCCTTAACTGTGTAACATGATTCTATGCTATTTCCGCCTACATAGCAAAATCGGACGAAAGCCTAACTGTAAATTTCGGACGCAACATATATAAGTCTCAAATTCCTGTGCTCCAATCACCAAGAATCCGATTAGAGACCGAACAGGTTCTTGAGCATGCAAGCGTGCAAATGCATCTGGTCGATTTTACCGTGATGCCCCTTCACGTCGCGGCCAAGAACCTGAAAGCCGGTACCAGTCAACGCTTCGATGCAGCCATCGTCTCCCATGTAACTGACCGGGACGGGGCGCGTCGAGTGGCTACCCCAGCCGTTGCCGCCGGAACCGTTGGCGCCCCAGAAGTGGCCCACCGCGTCAACGTCGTCTTCCGACCAGGTAGAAAAGTCGTTAATATGCTCGGTGACACTCTGGGAGTCATCTTCGTGACGACCGACTCCGATACCGGCATCCCACGGGTTTACGCCGGAATTACTCTGAGGCGTAATGTTGTGGGATTCACCGCGGATGAGCAAGTGGGCCAAGGCCTCGGGAAAATTGTCCTTCAGAGTAAGGTAGTGGTCGTGGTCGGCAGTGACGTAGAGGGCGTTCTTATCCCAGCCACCGTTATCCATGATCCAGTCAATGATGACCTGCACCGACTCCGAAACGTCAAACATGGTTCCAATCATGTCGTCCATGTGGTTGGCGTGAGCGGACCAATCAATCTAAGAGATACAAAGTGGAAACACGTGAGATTCCGGGAGAAAGCGAGGGGTGGGTAGACAGGAACACAACGTACATCTCCCTGCTCATACATTAGAAAGAAACCATCATCGTCCTTTCCGAGAAAGTCCAAAGCAGCTTTGACATTTTCGGAGATATGGGGAATCTGTTCAATTTCTTCCTGTTCGTAATGGTTGCAGAGTTCATCTGGAGTTGTGGCAGTGATTCCGATCACAGCACCAGTATCGGGGTCTGTTTGTCCTTCACCAGAACTACACCAACGATTCGAGTATGTACCGTCAACACCACGGTACGGAAGATTTTGTTGGCCGCTAGTGGTGTAGTCGCCACCCAAGCAAACAAGGAGATGATCGCCATTGTCAGGATCAAGGTCCGCAATCGGGTCGTAGAAAGCGTCGGCCGTTGTCATGTTATTCTGGTACAAAAAGGTCCACTCACTGGAAAGGGCGCCGTTCATCATGCTCTCCAGGTCTTCTTCGAAGGGATAGTAGCGGCCTCCACAAACACCACTGGCCATTGTGGGACGAACCTGCATGAAGCTACGACGTAAGGAGTCGCGATCGGAGCGGGAGTTCGTATGCGTCACAAAGGCTCCAGGAGTAGCATGGAGCATGGGAACGGAAGTAACGACACCTCCAGCCATACCGCAATACATGGCGTCTTCCACAAGCGTGCTAACGTCTTCTTCGTAAAGTGTTTGTGACATCATGTTCACGGCAGCCTTGTGACCAGTGGCCATTGTTCCAGCTGTAGAAGCCGAATCCGTCGCATGACGCATAATGTACTCCGGGTCGAATCCGGTTGAAGTATCGGGACGCTCCTGATAGTAGCGTTTGTCCCAAGGAAATTCTCCTCCCATTTTATTGTCCCAAAGGACCATGTTGCCGCCGTCGGCTTCAAAGTCAAGCGGAGAGAAATCGATCGGGAAACCACACTCGTCAAGAGCAAGGGCAGCCTGACCACTCTCGTGCTCAGAGACATCACCTTCAAGAAGACTTCGAGAAGGAGCATAGTGGTTTCCAGGGTTGGGTTCTTGAGTGACAGTGGTGGTGGTTGTCATCAAAGCATAGCCATCCAACTCTTGGAAAGACATACCACTTCCCTTACCTTAAGAGAAAGCAGGAGTTGGTCGTGAGGCTTTGGGTTGTTTACTCTTACACAGCAATAACTTGCAGCAAGAAAGCTTACCCTCAGTATAATAGTCGTCTAGTGTTCGTCCACGGAAAGCATTCATCGCAGCACTGTTGTCTGGGCAACCTGTGGTGGTATCGCAACCGAGACCTTCCAGCTCATCCACCACCTGCTTAGCAATAGCACCGGATCTGACCATCTCCCATCCCATACCATCTCCAACCACCAAGATGACATTCTTGTTGCCTTCGTTTCCACACAAAGAAGGCTTGATGGAGTCAACGACACCTTCGCGAAGCAGAAGACGCTGCGAGTTGTCCAGCCCTTTAAAGGGGAACCGAGAAAACCCATTCTTTCCCGCACACTTGTCCGCCTCACCTCCACTGCTCTTCGCTCTATTCTTCTTAGGAGAGCTATTCATGCGATTACTTCCTTTTTCCTTTCCCTTGCCATTATCGGACGCAGGATGTTCACTCTTTCGATGTCCAGATAGCTGGCGGACGCCTTTGCCTTTGCCAGACTTGGATTTCTACAGTAAAAAGAGATAATCGTTGAGGTAACAAGCACCCGGGAGATCCAACAAGCAGCGAGCCGATTGAGAGACGCACCATTCCGGTCTTAAGGTATCGAGATTCCTCAGCGGCGCCCACGACCAGTGGTGCGACGGTTATGAGTGATACAACGGCAGTAGAGAATTTCATTTTGCAGGTCCGATAATGTTAGGATGCCGATAGAAAAATCCTTGGTGGCAACTCACAAAATTATGAGCTTTATCAGTGCGCCCAAGAGATGAGATCTTTTCCTCGGTCTTGCATCCGATCCCATCAATTGTAAGAAAGTACACGTGAGCCTGGTCATGGTTTCTCTAAAGAATCTAATTGTAATTTGTGAACGGTTCTCTGATTTAGGACGTATAGACCGTATATCGTTCGACAACCATGAAGATTGTTTTGACAAAGATGATTTATCACTGTCGAATCTAGCGAATCTTGAAAAATGTGTACTGAAGATTCGACACTTTACGTTAACAAAGCGTCCATTTCATGGTACGGTGTATGGCGTTTTTGTCACGGATCTTTAAGATTCGTTGACACGTAAAACATATTTGCACTTGGCTGACTCATACAAACGCCCCGCAAATCATCTATTATGATGCTTAAAAAGATGAGTCATGCTTCTCTCTTCTTGTTTAGTATTCTGTGTCTACTTGTGTATCTTCCGAATTGACAAGTCTTTTTTTAATCTATGTTCTTCTCTAATTACAGTCGGCCGGGAAGTCAGCTCCCAGCGCATTCTTCGCACATGCGCGACACTTAACCCTCTTGGTCCACATTATTTCTGGTGGGAAACTTGGCGTACGACTTCACCAAATGCTTCAGCTTTGAAATTTTTCAGCGTCCGGTGGGGACGGCCGCAGAGAAAAATCGAAACGGGGACACGAATCTATTATGCTGAAAAACCAATCCTCCTGCTAGTTTTGGTCCCATGAAGATCTCGACGCCAAAATCCCTGCCGTGAACGAAATTTTGGTCGTGTAGGGAAACGTCGCCATTTTATACGTTACGATATTAGGGCAAATTGCCGTGGCCGAGCGTTGACAGTGAATGAATCTCCACGCGACGCGGCTCCGGGTATCGTATATTTACACACCGGCGTACTAGATTCGTTCCAGCAAGTCTTCCGATTGCACGACTTCTTCCGTACCATCGGGTCGGCTGTTGGGGACGAGAATATCTTTGGCGAAGCGATCAAGAATGTAGCCCGTCAATCCCCAAATCACGTGCGGACCCCCCAAAAAGATGGGTGCGCGTCCTTCCTTATACACCCAGGCATCTTGGTCGACGAGGGATCGCAGCGGTATGGTAAAGACTTGCGCGACTTCGTCCGGATTGGGGTACAGGTCCGGTGGTAGTTCCCCTAGATAACAAACAACGGGTGTAACAGCGACACCGACCAAGTGGTGCACTTCGCCCCAATTAGTGCGGAACACGCCCAGTACGGCTATATTTTGGTCCTCCAGCCCACCAATTTCTTCCTTCATTTCTCGTAAACATGTATTGACAATCGTCCGGTCCGCAATTTCGCAAACTTTCCCTCCCGGCAAGCAGACTTGGTTGGGATGTGCCCTTAGATGGGACGCTCGTTTTTCCAAAAGTAGCGAGGGTACACCGTGTACGGTACAGAGTGGAATGACGACGGCGGCTCGTTGCGAATGTGCCGCCACGACGGTCCGGGGCATGCGCCCGAGCGTTTTGCGCAATCGTTCGAGGGCAAAATCATCCAACAAGGCGGTGACGTTGAGTTTTCCGCCGGACTGTCGTCGTTCCAGCACCAGTCTCGGATGATAAATCCGCAAAAGTCGTTGAAGGGCCGGCCAGTCTGCTTCGTCCGCCAAGACTGCCGCTTGCTGGAGGACGTCTTCCCGATCCCGCAAGGCACTGGCGACGGCGGGGAGTGTGTAGTTTTGTGTCAAGAGTTGCATATCGGTAGCAGGGTCTTCGTGAAGCACCCCGAGTTGTCGGGATTTCATGCGTCCACCACTGCTCTTGTCACTGTGGTCTTTTTGCGCCTCAATCATGGCGTACAAGCTTTCCCGACGGAGCGTCTTTTCGTCCAATATGCGGTCATGCCATTCGTACGTTTCTCGTTGGGACGTCCAGACCCGTTGGTGTGCCGTGTCGGACGGCGGTGTCGTCTTCGTTGTTGTTGTCCTACTAGTACCGGTAGTCGTCGTGGCGTCCCACGGGGGGACGGATTGGTTGGCATCTTCGTCGGCTTCGTGTTCCGTCGACGACTTGTCGGCAAATCGTCGTCTTTGCAATGTTGGTATCGTCGTTGTTGTTATTGTTGTATAGGTATGAGTGTGTGTAGTGTGGGGTGTGAGCAATCCGAGTTGTCCGGGATGAGGACTGGGTACTAGAGTCGTGTCGTGGACGTGGCTAGTAGGAGTGTATCTCCGACGAGTCCCTTGCGAAGAAATCGTCCGTCCCGTTTGGTAGACCCACCGCCGCATGTTACACCCACTGTCGGTGTAAAGCAGTCGTACGAACAATCCAAAAAGCATAACAGTGAACAATGGCGTCGGGGGAATATTTGGATTAATGTGGAGAACGAGGTACTGTGTGTATTGTTTGTTGTCAATGGAGCCGTTGCTCGAGCGAAGGACTCACGACCGAATGGTGTCTGTGAGTGTGTGGGAGTGACCGTGAGAGAATGAGGGCAGGCATCCCATCCCGTGTGTGTGGACGGGATGCGCAGGGACCGACCCAACCCTTCGACTATGAAGGGTTTCCCGGTCCGTCGTACGTGCCTACGCATCTACCTACTAGGTAGTGTACCCGCAGTCAACCTACCTACTTGACACTGTCCGTGTACGAGACGTTCCCGGTCCCATCCGATCATAGTCCGGGATGGTAGGGAACCAAGGACTAATCCCGGTAGTTATTTGTGGGCTCCAACAGTCAATTGTCTACTGGCATTTTTATGCGGAAGGAAACAAGGGGGGAGAGAGAGATCTTTTTTGGAATCTATGCGGCACGCTTCCAAATCCTAGGAAATCAGCGGGCCTTTTTCGTTTCGTGTACCGTGGAGCGTATGCGGAGGGTTTGGCTCACAATGAGTGACAATATTGACTGTAATGTCACTGCAAATGGGGGCTGGGGGGGAGAATACCATATTGTTGCCATCCTTTCGGGGTGGTGTCGATCGGAACCGAACTATTATAAATTTGGACTTTTGGCCACTCTTCCAGCGAAACGCAGTTTGGTAACACTTTTTAAACTGTACCCGATTATGAAAAATGGTATTTTGGGCTATTATATAAACAAATTGAAAACCATGGAGAAAAACTGTAGACGTTAAAACCTAAGTAGTGTTGTTTTGTACTAGGCTAGAAGGGCCCCACATTTTGATTGTGGTACACAGCACAAGAGAACCGAGATGGTTTCAAATGATATCATAGATATGATGTATATACCCAATGACATGTGTTCTCTTCGACGACACAGATCCTGCTCAAGGGAACTCACAAACGGCAACCATCAAACTCCTCTCTTCCTGGTCCACAGAGGAAGAACTTTATTTTGTCTGTTTCTACTGTGAGCCCAATTCGTACCTTTGTTGCTCCAATTCCTTCCAAGGACAATGCTTCGCAACGAAGAAAAGCGTCCAAAACATGAAATGGTTCATCGCGAACTCCGTTCTAATCAACCTTTCAACAGATCTCTGTACTGCTTGTCCATGCCGTCGCTAGCTGTCTTTCTCATCATCGCCATGATCATCCAGATGAATTTCATCCGTTACATATTTCTAGGTATCCTACGGGCTGCTCCGTCCGAGTCAGAACACTTCTCTTTGCCTCTACAGGTTTCCACGCCTCCAATAACCTCTGTGTGGCCTGCAAAAGCAACGGGAAGCACCGTTATAGCATTCGATGCAAATGAGACGAAATCGACCGCCTTGCGTGTCTTTTCCTCCCATAATTCCTCCTCCAAACGAACCGCCGCTATTGTACTCTTTGGTATTCCCAAAGAGTTTCCAGTTATATGGAAGCACTACGAAGACAACTTGATAAGGCTCAATCCCAACGTAACCTTTTCCGTAACAATCCATCTCTACAACGACGTTACCAAGCTGACGAATCTGAAAAACAACGAATTTGACGTTGACGTTGAGTCGGAGGACCGTATTGCAGAAGTGCTCCGAAACTATCATCCTACGATTGTATCCACCAAGCAAGCTGATGTTGATCAAGAGCTGGAGTGGATTACATCGGAGCACGTGCTTCCCCGCTTCCACCAGCCTAACTGGACGGTTGCTGTGGTCAAAAACATGTTTCGACAAGGCTTCTCGATACGGAGTGCCTTTCATGCGGCACCAAAGGATGGTATGTATCTTTTTCTCCGATCCGACACCTTGCTGTTCTCCCCGATAATTTTGCCATCCAATGCTAGTCCCGAGGATATTTATGTTCCGGGATGGCAGGGTACCAAGGATAAATCCCGGTACATAGACCGATTGGAGATTTGTGGTTCTGAATCCTCCGCTGGCGTTTATGCGGAAGCAAAGTGGGCGCCCTTTCTGAATTTTGTGCGGAACATTTCTGGGACCTTTGAGAGCGACGGGGTGCCATTCTTGCGCAACTCGGAGCGAATGCTGAGGGTCTGGCTTGATGACAATAGTCGTCATGCGCCAGTTCGAGTCAAGTTAATGCCACGGTCGTGGGCCCAGATTATGCGCATTCGAGGTGAGGGTAAGGTGGATGAACAGGACATGCGAACCCATGTGAATGCGACTGGGGACTGGACAAAAACAACAATAGACACTCTGATGGTGCTGAAAAAGGAGAAAATGCTAGGGTTATGATTTGTCGAGCTGTCCCGACGGAAGTAAAAAAGCTGGATAAAATGGATCTAACGTAAGGACTGTGGTTAGTCCAATTAGTAAGTGACGGATTGACTGCGATTGCAGTTTATCTAGGTAATCTGACATCTTTGTAGATTGTGTCCTCTGTGCGTTGGTTACTAGTCAAGTTGTTTTTATCAGCTGCTCTTTCTATGGAAAAAGTTAAGATTGATGAACACTCTAAAGTTCCTAGTTCAACAGTCATGTGTTGTTGACGTATGCAGTCCTGTGCAGTCGAAACGGACGGGTATAAAGAAGCATTTTATAAAGATCCGTGCCTGGAATGCCTCGACTGGATGCAATGTTTCCCAATATTCCTTGCGCGATTGCCCGACATCCTGGATCTGCGGGGTTCAGGCCGTTACTCGAGGGTTGTTGCTCTTGCATTTGCCCATGCTTGCCCCTCGTAGTGATTCTTTCCACTTCCCAATCACAACGAACGTTTCAAACAAACGGCATCAGCGGGCATCGGCTTACGTCTACAATAAGCAACAAAGCTAATGCATCTTTGTGTCCGATGCATGCGTAGTAGTAGTAACACAAAAATGTGTGTTCCTATATGCGGTAGTTGAACAGTTAGGGACCGCGTGGTACGTATTTATTTTTGCTTTTTTTAAATTATTTCCCGTTGACCATATCTTTCCAGGCCTTGCTGGGAGTAAAGCCGGGCGATTTGCTGGCGGCAATTTGCATTTCTTCGCCGGTTTGTGGGTTGCGTCCCTTCCGAGCAGCCCGTGACTTGAGCACGAAGGACCCGAATCCGGGCAGGGTAACCTTTTTGCCTTCACTGACCTGGGCCTGTAGAATATCCAGCACGGCCTGTAGAGTACCTTCCGATTCCTTTTTGGTTTGTCCGGTTTGTTCCGCTAGAGCCGTGACGAAATCGGCCTTTTTGAAGGTTTCCGGTGTGACGGGAGTGGCGACGGGAGCAGTTTTCTTGGTCGTCTTTTTGGGGGTGGTCTTTTTGGTCGCGGCGTGCAAGAGGGTGGGTGGGACGGCGGTGGGGCGTGTGACGCCCCGGGCGCCGCGGGCGACAAAGGCGTCCGTCTCCCGACACCACAGTGTCACGAGGACGCCCACGGCGAGTCGGAAACCTCGCGATAGTCTCATTGCAACAGTATGTTTTGTTTTAGCGGGGGAATGAATGAAGCAGTGAATGAAGCAATGAAGCAAGTTTCAATGAATGAAGCAATGAACGAAAACTACTGTAAACACAAAGAGTGTTGGTTTTGGTCGGTGACTTCCACAAACGAAAGTGATGCTTCTGGGTTGTTTGTTGACTGTGTGAGGTTGGCACACAACCGATTTGTTGTATATCTTTGCGTGCCCGTACAAACGATGCGGGTTGTGTCTGTCGGTGACGGTCGGAAGAGCGAGCCCGTTGTGGCGACCCACCTTTTTCACGAGTTACACACCGACACGAGTTTTTCGATCTCCCCCTTTTTTTCGGGCGAACACTCGGGCACAGTCTGTCCGTGTGTTTCTGCCAAGAGAGAAGGGACGGTTGATGGATGTGAGCGATTGTGACGGGGGGCGGATAGACGCGCACTGAGCTTTTGTCTGCGTGACACTGAAACGACGACGAACGGATTTGGGATTCCCGATCTTGTGGATTCGAATTGACAGCACTGCCTGTGAGTTGGGTCTCATGTTTTCTACTGGGACTCGCCATGGCGGTGGCGCGGATGCTGACCTTATGACACAGTTCATGACTAATGTAACTACTGCTCTTGTGTCTGTCCTTGACACTCTACCCTCCTACCCAGACAGACATCGACACACACCTTTGCAGCACTCGCTGTTTCTCCATACATGGAGTAGGTAGAGATTCCCACCATTTTTTCTTCCCATCCGTCTTTCTTCGTCGTCAAACGGAACGGAGCACGCCCAGCGGATGCGGTACGTGGGAGGAACAAAGCAAAACAACAGACATACACGAGTGTATTCCTTACGAACCCGCAACGCTTGCTACCATTCTTCGTGATCTTTTGCTACTTTTTGCACAAAGACTGACTTTCCCTGTTGTTGTCTTGTTTGCATTTTTGTGATTGGTTCAGATTGGGGAATCGAATCTTTCCTCATCGACTCGTTTCCTGTGGTGTCCTACTCGTCCATCCTTCGTGGGCCTGGTCTACGACACGGAGTTTGTCACGACACCGGTCGATTGCGATTGCTGCGGCGACGTCGTTCACTCGGGTACAGGCATTCCCACGCACCACGACATCCGCGACTACTCCCGGGCGATTGAGCATCCGTCGCGACATGTCCAACAACAACAACGATACGAACGACGAAGTGGCGCGGGCGACCGCAGCCGCAGCGAAAGACCCCGCCACGGAAACCATCTTTGACAAGCTCTTGTCGGGAGCCTGGCCATCCGACGTGGTGTACGAAGACGACTGGGCCTTTTGTTTCCGGGACGTGAATCCGCAAGCCCCGGTGCACATTCTATGCATTCCCAAAGTCCGGGACGGCTTGACGCAACTCGTCCACGCTCGAGAGGACCAGAAGGACCTGCTGGGGCATTTGTTGTACGTGGCCAAGGAAGTGGCCCGTAAGGAATGTCCGGAAGGCTACCGGATTGTGATCAACGACGGGAAAGATGGAGCCCAGTCGGTGTACCATTTGCATCTGCACATTCTGGGCGGACGACAACTGCAGTGGCCGCCTGGGTAGTTTATACGGTGTAATGGTGCGGTAGACGTAGGGAGGGTCCTTGCCGACACGCTCTAGAGAACCTTTGTAGATGTCTATATATGTTATCTCCTTTATATACACACGTTACGTCAAACTACGTTACTTCTTTGCATTGGGTCCGTACGAGATGCCTTTTTATCTGACTATCCATTGACCGTGAGCCAGTTAGTTCGTGGACACCATAGGCCAATTCCTTTGGAGATTAGCACGTATGGTTTACGGTTTGGGTTGGAAGACATCCTGTGCGTCGCGTGTGGGCAATGGCGGTTGCCATTCTTTCCGTTCGGGCAGATTGGCAATGTACTGTCGTTCCGCCGGTATGGTTGTGGCGTCCGGTTCGGTACCGGCGGGTGCCACAAAGGGATGATGCTCGTCCACCGGCGTGGGTTCGGGCATACTAATGGCGTGTTCAAAGCTGTTCAACTGCATCATGAGGGATATCATGCGTTCCCGGTAATCCCTCCGCTGGACACAAAATACGTAGGATCCGACGTACACGACAAGAAAGGCCCCGAATCCCGTATTGATCGCCCACGTGGTGGTGGAGCGCATACGCAGACGGTGCAGGGACGTGGCCGTCCCCGTGGCGATGCCCCACAAGGCCGCCTCGCGGACGCACCAGCGGTACTTGGAAGCCTCCACGGCCCGCCGAATCCCAAAGGCCTCCGGTAAGTGACGCGTCCAACGAGGCGTCGAGGGGGATGCCAGCGGGGTCGGTGGGGTGCTGGATTCTGGCGTCTGGGACATACTGCTAATTCTCTGCTATTTTTACGGGGTGTGTGCATTTGTGCGTTGGTGTCGCCATGGTGTGTACGGTTGCCGATTATGGGTAGGAAATGTAAATTACCGTTAGTTGCCGGCGTGTGCTGACTGTGGTAGTCGAATGGCAGTCGGGTCCGGTCGAGTCCTGTTGATGACGTCAAGACGGTCTTCCAGGACTGCCAACCTCCAACATCTCTCCAATCACCCCAAGTCAAGTGTTCTATTTTGTTCTATTGCAGATTCTTGTATTCGCATCCTCCAAATACATTCGGAAGTACAGCGTTAGAAAAAAAATCCGCTTTAGAAGTTCCTTCGCAATGAATGGGTAGTGGATGTGCTCTTGATGTGGGCAAGGGAAAAAATCTACTTGCCACGACTAACAAACGTAAAACAAGTGAATGGTGGATACGATGTTATCCAAAGTGTTTGGCACTTTGTCTGCGGTCACGTTGGGACGACTTATCCTTCAGCGCACGTTAGAACGCAGAGTGCACGCAGTGGGAGCCGGCTCCCCTCGACAGTGACAAAACCGAAGAATTGGAGGGAGGATCAACACACAGCAGACCCATCAAGCAACTATTGTTATTGTTGCAATGTAGTTTATACTGCGAAAGTTTGGCCAATTGTTTGAACTACTAGCTTAACAGCACGCACCAAGGTCGATGCCACCATTGTCACTGTGTGCTTGGCTGGGTCCGCCCGAGACAGGCTTTGCCAACACTTTACGCAACTATTTTGCGATCCATCATCATCGCCCTTTTCTTGCTACCCATCATCCCATGACTGTTCATGCTACCCATCATCCCATGACTGTTCATGCCACCCATCATCCCATGACTGTTCATGCCACCCATCCTATAACCATCTATGACACCTGTCATGTTTTGGCCTCCGAAGGTGTTTGGCGTGACGCCTTCCACTGCCGTGACCGAGCCGACCATAAAGGACGAAGCCGCAAGGACTCCGAGCAATGCAAAACGGGACAAGCTCATGATAGTCAAGTTGGAACAGAGGAAAGGGATTGTTTTTTCGGAACGCGAGGAAAAACAACGGTATACGGGGTTGGTCTCCAAAATTTGTGAGCATGATTGTTGGAGAGATATTTGGATGTCAGTACACGGGAGGAAAATTTCTCGCCGCCTTCGTGTTGAAACGGGGACCGGTGAAAATGAGAAGGTGCGGGCAGATAAACCGGGACGTGCTCAATCCCGCGTGCGAACCTCGCTTTTCCGCAATTCTTGAAGGATGTCAATACACGAGAACGGGGATTAATTGGTCCTGCCACAGCGATCAGAATCGACGAAATTTTTGCAATAAGAGAGTATGACCTTGTCGGGAATGACTCTTCACTTTAGGGCCCATGGCATGATTTGGTTTGTCTATCTCTACGGCCTTGTTCAACCTGGCGGTTTCCGGTACTCACCGTTAGGGATCTTTTTAGGCTTCGGCTGTTCATCGTTCGTCCAGTTTGGATCGCAAGTCGTAAGCAAAGTCCTCGTCGAACATGTGACAAGTCCTCTGTTCTCCAATTGTGGATTTCGGAATCTAGAATAGTCTTTGTATATGTTTAGAACAATGGAACGACTGAACGGATGTCAGGAGAATACCGTAAGTATCTTGAAAACCTCTTTTGTATTGGAGTACCGGATGCCGTCGTGCGACGAGCTTGCGACGGCCACCCATATTCGGAGATCGAAAAAGTCTTCCGACTATCACCAGTCGGACGGATGGTAGGCAAGGCGGCGCCCACCGTTTTTGTGGGGACCTGCCGAATCATCCAGTCGAAGCCGAAACAGAAATCCCAAAGCACAATTTTCGCACCATTTCTGGCATTACTGTTTCACAGTAGCACTTCCAATACTATCTATCACCTATTCTCCATTGATCTCAGACACTAGAAAGCTGATCAACGTTCGTGTGCGTCTTTTCCCTTGTTACATGTGGACACGATCGAGTCGTCCGGTTCGTAGTTTGTTGACGCTAGCGGCGACCTTTTCGACTCCGTCCACGAGCGCCACGGCCCAACGTTTCTTCGTCGGGGCCTTTGCGCATCCCACCAGTCGGTCTCGTCCCTGGGTGTCTTCCTGGAGATTCTTTTCCACGGCATTTGAAGACGCTACCGAGTTTCCCGGTAGTAGTACAACAACAACAGCAACTACTACTACCGTCAAGGCTCCCCTCACGTCTCCCATGGCGGAATCGTACCCGGCCTTTGCGTCGCATCCCAAGCTCAATGCGCATTTCAAGACCGCCTTGGCTTCCATGGGATTCGATCGCATGACGGAAATTCAAGCCAAAACCTTCGATGCCGCGTCTTTGGGAAAGGACGTGCTCGGGCGCGCCCGCACCGGATCCGGCAAGACCGTCGCCTTTCTCCTACCCGCACTGGAACGACTCTTGCAGGACAACAACAACAAAAGCAACAAAAAGTCGACGCGCATGCTCGTCTTGTCGCCCACACGAGAATTGGCGCAACAGATTGCCGAACAAACCCGGCTCTTGACGGCCCATATGCCCAATATGTCGCACCAAGTCATGGTGGGGGGAACCCCCAAGCCCAAGGACGTCTCGGCCATGAAGCGCAAGGTACCCACCATTATCATTGCGACTCCTGGACGACTACAGGATCATTTGGAATCCACCGTCGTACACAACACGCCTTTTAAGGATCTCTTCCGGGAACTCGATGTGCTCGTTTTGGACGAGACGGATCGACTCCTCGATATGGGCTTTCGTCGAGAAATCGACAAGATTATCAAATACCTCCCGCGCAACAAGCAGACGCTCTTGTTCAGCGCCACCATACCGGAAGACGTCAAGCACGTCATTCGACAAACCATGCGCGACCCCTACATCACGGTGGATTGCATACACGACGATCAGGCCGAATCCTCCTCCCACACCAACGCACAGGTATCGCAAGCTCACGTCATTCTCCCGACCAACACCCGCATGGCATCCGGCACGGTAGACATTATCCGGAACATTCTCGAAAAACAACCCCACTCGAAAATTGTCGCCTTTTTCCCCACCGCCAATCTTGTCGCCTTTTACGCCTCGCTCCTACGGGACGTCCTCGAAATCCCCCGCATTCTCGAAATACACTCGCGCAAATCACAGTCCCAACGCGAAAAGGCCTCGGAGAGCTTCCGCAAAACCAACCACGGCTGTTTGCTCACTTCCGATGTGAGTGCCCGTGGAGTAGACTACCCCGACGTTACGCACGTCTTGCAGTTCGGCGTGGCCGATTCCCGCGAATCATACATTCATCGCCTCGGACGGACCGGACGCGCCGGTAAACTCGGACAGGGCATCCTCGTCCTCACGGACGTCGAACGCGGCTTTCTACGGCACCTGAAGGGACTCGATATTCCTGTCCACCCGGAACTACAAGCCATTGTGGACGGGCCCACGGTCGAGTCGCAGCAGGACCTTGCGCCCGTCTGGGCATCGATCGGTTCGGGACGGAACGCGGATTTAGCCCTCAAGGCCACCAAGGCCTACGTTTCCGCACTGGGATTCTACAACACCCACCTCAAGGCTCGCTGTGGCGTCAAGGGTACCGACGCTTTGGTCGCTTTTTGCAACGCCTTTGCCTACCAGGTGGGATTCACGACGCTGCCCCCGATTGAGAAGAAAACAATTGGCAAAATGGGACTCAAGGGTATTCAAGGTTTGAACGTGGGTAGTCCACTGACTATCGGCGGTGGAGGCGGTCGACCCCGCAACGCTGGTCCCCCGATGAACCGCAACCGCAGTGGCGCCAACGCGAACAATGGACTGGCACCGCGGGAGGAGGCGAACGGTCGCGGTCGACCGGATGCCCGCAACGGTGGTCCCCGGAACGCGGGCGGTCGCGGAGGCCCCCGCGCGAGTGGCGGCGGCTGGGACGGTACGGATCGCAAACGAGCGATTCCGTTACGTGACGACCCGCACCGTCCGAAACGCCCCAGTCGGGGGGACGCCGCCCTTCGTGATCCCAACTCCACCTTTTAGAACCGGACACGGGTCGTTACCGAAGCCAGTGTTTGCCGGGGAAGCTTCGGTTCGACGACCACTCTCACGCAACATAAGTTTATAAGTGAATAGAACGTGGTTTTTTTTCTTTGTGTACAGATTGGAATGCTACCAGAGGACGAACAAAGTGCGGAAAGTCACACCGTACCTGGCTATGTTACTATTATGATAGTCTAGCTTGCGAGAGAGGGGAGCGTCACGGCTTGCCCATGGGTAGTATTTCACCAACTCCATTGGGTCCCAGTCGGACTGTCTCAAGTATATGCATAAGACAGTACGCACTTTGGCGAACTCGTTGTTCCGAAAACGACAACACTTGCCTTTGCTTCGTGTCAGTTTTACAGTTAGTACCGGTACGTACGAGTACTTATTGTACGTACGAGTACTTATTGTACGTACGAGTACTTATTGTACGTACGAGTACTTATTGTACGTATGGGATGGCAACTCCGAGACGGTGGTGTGCGTACGGTCGTGATGTGTCTCTCGAAACGAAAGCGACGCCAACGGACACGCAGGGAGGAACGCGAATATGTCACTCGAAACTCCAGTGGTGTCCATCCAAGGCCTCGGTCGGTGAACGCATTCCCCGAACTCCTCCCATCGGAGGATACCATACCACCATCCAAAACCCCAAGCACAAGCCTATCAACTACGTAACGAACTAACAGGCTACTAGTCACTAGATTTCTCGTTTCTCCTAAACAATGGTAGTGGATTTTCGTGGGCCGCGACGGCAGCCGGAACACTTTTCCAAAGAACTCCGAATCGACTGTTCGGACGGAACGAGTTCCATGGAAGATTCTGCCAGAACACGGACCCAAATCCAATCATCGTCAAGTATACACTCCAGTCCGGATCCCGAAGATTGCTACACGCCAGTACTCCCGTGCGACGACGTCGGAATGCCTTGGAACCGACTGGACGCTGCGTTCGACAACGACCGCATCCACCGTAGCCCAAGCGGTGGGGATCTTTCTCCCGTGCTCCGAATTTCCGGATCGGTCGGGACCGAACACAATCTCTCGAATCCACTCTATATTGCCTCCGGAGAGAACGTGGCCGCGGCGGTGGCTCAATGGTACGCACCCGGCGTGGGACCCGCCGATGGTCCGGGCGGGATGGTGCCCGGAACACCACGAACAATTCTAAAGGTGCAAGCGCTCACCCGATCAGCCGCACACGGGGTCGAGCTCGCGTTGCTTTTGCCTGCCGTTACCGGGTGTTCCGTAGACGAGCTACAGCTGCAGGACTTTGATTGGCGAGTCAATGATGTCAATGCTTTGTGTACGAGTGATAGTGGGACGAAACGCGTACGCATCCAACACGGCAGTATGTCCGACGCGGCCGTACACGCTCTGGCTCGAGACCTAGTCACCGCACCGACACTTGGTGACGATAAGCCGGTCAGCTTGCTACTGGATCAAGTAGATATCTCTCCGAGGGCACTCCAGGGGTTGTTCGCTAGTGTGGCCCGTGCTCCGAAGTTGATATCCTTGGGGCTAGTTGCCATGCAAATGCGCAACAATGTATTACTTAACGCTTTCACGCAGAGTCTTTCCACCAACCATAGTCTGCACGAGCTCGATCTGTCCTGGAATACCTTTTCACTCTGGCAGTGGAAAGAGCTCTGTCGCGCCGTGCGGGAGCATTGTTCTTTGCGAATTCTCAAACTCAACTGGATTTCGCACGGCACCCAACATCGTGACGACGAATGCATCGACGAGCTTTCCCGCACGCGGACCACGGCATTGCTGAACATGGTACAAGCGAATCCCAACATTCAAGAGATTCAATTGGAGGCGTTGAGAGATTCCGATTACGATACAGCCCTTCTCGACTGCCTGCAGTCGGGCCTGACGGTCCGACGGCTATACCAACATCGTGTGGCCGCTCTAGCCGACCAAGACACCAGTGGTCACCGTAGAGCGCTCCTACTACAATCGCTCGTCCACGCACAGCAGTCATCCTGTCGGCACGATTTGTTTTTTTGCATTCTTACCCAAAGTACCGACGCTCTGGCGATCGAGCGCGGACAACCGTTCGGCAGCTAGAGAAGCAGCCTCTGAGCTCTCAAGTTATAAGCTTTTGGTTCTCTCAAGTCTTATTTGCTAAAGGCTATCATCGAACAACTCGGCAATTACCTAGTATCCTGGTGGTGGCGATGGATGTATAGCCCTACAGTACTATAGTTCCTTCCGAAGAGTAGAGAGTAGCGCCACCCGAGAGAATCCAGTAGTTCCATGTCAGACATAGTCTCGGACATTAGCCCCTGATTCAAATATGTATGTCAGCGAAATTGTTTTATAACGTAACATCTCCAGACAATCTCAACGACTTTCTCATTGCCTCACTTCGTCACGGACTCGGAGGAAACAAGTTGTTCTCGGCACGACTCCAATTCGTTGCAGGAGCTAGCTACTAGCTCGTAGCGGCAAAGCATCGTTTGCGTACTAGAACGGGTAATTGTAAATTCGACGAATCGTCAACCCCCAAATACTGAACGTCGAAGTTCAACATCTCCTGCACCAGAGGCTTTCATATAAAGAGTGCCCTGTCAATACCTAACAACCACAGCAAAAGGTACAAGATAATGTCAAAAGAAACGATCATGCGGAGTTTGCTGAGTTGTCAAGAGGAATGGCAGGAATACGTCGACACGTACCAATATTCCGTCATTGCGTCTCTGATCTTTACGATGATGTGCGTGGCAATCTTCCGGAGTCTCAAATCCCGTTTGGAAGGGGCGCCAGGTCTTACGGCTCAGTTCTTTTTCGTGACGGGCTCCCTCAAGATATTGGTAGCGATTGCTATATTGACCATTTTCGTTCCACGGTACCCCGAGCGTTGCGTGCTGCCGGGGGGCAATCCTTCCATCGCCCAGTACTACGCGTATCCCGTTCTTGCGTTATTGGTGGGGCTGCTCTGGATTCTTAAGGGTTACGAAAGATTACGGCACGCACGGGAAGTGTTGGGAGACCCACAGGGAGCGGAGAATGAGGCCGTGTTTGACAAGGTTTCCACCGCGGAACTGGCTTGAACGCCCCCAAAACTCTATATAAAGGGATGCGACACGAGACGCTTCTGCTATGGCATGCATCATTTTGATGCCCAAGGAAGCCATACTGATACTGAGTAATTCGGGACTGTATAGATTCATAGATCGATTTTGTGTATTATCGACTGGGATAATCTTTTGATACGATACTGCAAGCTTTGGACCCCGTCAGCAATCGATATCCATATATCGTGAGGCCCAGCAATCGATATCCAAATAGCGTGAGACGTATTCCAATAGCGTACGAGACAGGCTATCGAAAACTGAAACTCCACCAACTGTTAGGTCGACCATGCATCTTCTTAGAGAAAGAAACCGTGAGCATAGTTTCACTGTCAGTGATATATTTTCTCCGGGTTTCTAGCGAATCCCATGAAACCTCTCGATTCCCGAATTTATGTTCTCCTCTCTTCATCGCTGTATACATTGTAAGCATATTCGACGGTATCTTTCCAATCGATCCAAACCCGAAGCGCGTCACTTTCGTTGATGGGACGCGGATCTCCAAAAGCGGTTCTTTAAAGTTACGAAGTAGACAGCTGGATGTCGATGTTCTCTACGCACAGAGCAAGCCTTTGGATCAGGACAGTCGTAGTGTTTTCCACTCTTGACACATTGTCGACTCCATCTCTGCAGTCTTTCGTTTCCTTCGGTGGTGTCAAGCAAAGTTCCTCGGTTTCCTTTACACAAGGATCGTTCCAGTTGTTGTTCCCACGGCCCTAGCAAAAAGGATTCTGGATTGCGGTCGGCCTCATCCCTTGTAACACAGTACCAGCATCCCAGCACAATTCCTCGGTTGTAACTGCTGCTGCGGATAGTATGTATCGAACTCGGGTTCTCCGTCGTGCCACTGCGACGACTCGTACTCGTGGAGCCGGTAGCGGAAGTCTTTCCCCGAGTCGTTTTCGGCTGAGTCGTTGGTCAACTACGTTTGCGGCCCCACCGTTGGCCTGCGGACTTCTCTCTTGCGCGGCAGGTCTTTCACAGCAGTGCCACCAACCAATTGGGCGGGGTTTACATACGTTCCATACTCCCGACGAGCAGCTTCCCAAGAGTGGAGGACCCGTGGGAGTGGATACACCGCCCTTTACCAAGTTACTCGCTGCCAATCGTGGCGAAATTGCGACCCGTATCAACCGCGCCGCGGCGGAGCTAGGGATTTCGACCGCTGGCATTTATTCTTACGAAGGTACGTCGACGCGGAACTCTAGATTCGGCCCGTGGAACCCGTGGGCCTTGTTTTCACATAGATGTATGTGTATACGTACGTCACAATGCCAGGATATTGCACACTCCTGACCCACCGGCATTTTCGTTTTGCTATTTTAGATCGCTTCACCCAGCACCGCTACAAATGTGACCAAGCCTTTGAACTCGATACCAGCAAGTCTCCAGTCGCTCAGTACCTAGATATTGACAAGATTGTCGATATTTGCGTCAAGAACAAGGTCCAAGCGGTCCATCCTGGGTATGGATTCTTGAGTGAAAACGAGACCTTTGCCAAGAAACTGGACAATGCCGGTATCATTTTTGTTGGGCCGACGGTCCAGAACCTGCAAGCCTTTGGTGACAAGACTGCCGCCCGCAATATGGCCATTGCCTGCAACGTCCCGGTCGTGGCGGGCTCGCACGACGCCTTTGCGACCGCCAAGGAAGCTTCCGCCTGGATCAACGATCCCGCCAACCAATGCGACTATCCCGTCATTGTCAAGGCACTCATGGGCGGTGGTGGCCGTGGCATCCGTATTGTGCCCACGGAGAAAGATCTCAACGCCATGTTTCAGCAAGCCTCCAACGAGGCCGCCAGTGCGTTCGGCGATGGTCGCTGTTTTGTCGAAAAGTATGTCGAAAAACCGCGGCATGTGGAAGTTCAGTGTCTCGGAGATGGTACGGGTAACGTCATTCATTTGTGGGATCGTGATTGCTCTGTACAGCGCCGGCATCAAAAGGTCGTTGAACTGGCACCCGCCGAGGGTTTGTCGGAAGACGGACGTAACCAAATTTTGAACGATGCCGTGCGTTTGTTGCAGAATGCCAACTATCGCAACGCTGGGACGGTGGAATTTTTGGTCGACAAGAACGGCAAGCATTATTTTATGGGTATGTCACGTTAAAGTGCAGGGAAGGCATCCAATATTTGGTTTTTTGCTATTTTTTACTTGAGCAGAGCCAATCTCACACTTTCCGATGGACGACTTGGTCTTGCAGAGGTAAACCCACGTGTACAGGTGGAACACACAGTGACAGAGGAAATTACTGGCGTTGATATTGTACAGTCTCAAATCTTGATAGCCTCGGGTAAGACGCTTCCTGAGCTTAACTTGACGCAAGAAAGCATTCCATCGCCCATGGGTGTCGCCATGCAATGTCGTGTAACGACTGAGGATCCTGCGCAGGACTTTCGCCCCGATACAGGAACCATCAATGTTTTTCGTATGCCAGCCGGTATGGGTATTCGCTTAGACGATGGTCCCGGCTTTCCCGGTGCCCGAATTACACCTCACTACGATTCGTTGCTCGTCAAAATCACTGCCAAGGCTCGCAACCGCAAGGAAGCTGCTGCCAAATTGATCCGGGCCCTTAAAGAATTCCGAGTTCGTGGAGTGAAGACGAATAAGAGTTTTTTGTTGAATGTTTTGAAACATCCAGATTTCTTGGAAGGAGTAGTTGACACGGGATTTATTGCTGCAAACCCGCATTTGCTGGCGCCATTGCGGGAGCAGGACCGCGCTCAAAAGCTGTTGTATTACATCGCAAATGTTGTTGTGAATGGTACGCCGAAGGAGCTTGGTGCCACTGGCGCGCCACCATCAACGGTAGATCCTATCATACCCGTAGTCGAACCGAATTCTGGTCAGCAAAAGAAACCATCTCTGAAAAAGATTTTTGATGCAGATGGACCTGATGCTTTTGCCAAGGCCGTTCGAAATAACAAGGGATTGCTAATTACGGATACTACCTGGCGTGACGCACACCAATCCCTTTTAGCTACCCGCTTGCGCACGAAAGATATGCTCAATATTGCCCCTGCAACGACGGTTGCTCTAGCGAACGCGTATTCGCTGGAATGCTGGGGTGGAGCCACATTCGATGTTTCGTTACGCTTCTTACGCGAGTGTCCGTGGGAACGATTGTCAGCGTTGCGCGAGGCTGTGCCAGACATTCCGTTTCAAATGCTTCTTCGCGGCGCCAACGCTGTAGGATACACAAGCTATCCAGACAATGTGGTATATGAATTCTGCCAGATGGCGAAAGACACTGGCATGGACGTGTTTCGTATATTTGATTCTGTAAACTACATTGAGAACATGAAGGTACGGCACGATCTCTCTCTTTTTACATATTACGGCGTTTCCCCTCTCACAACTTTGCTATAGCTTGGTATTGATGCTGTTGGAGCTGCTGGCGGTATCGTCGAGGCAGCCGTATGCTACACTGGTGATGTCTCCAATCCGAATCGCGGCATGTACAATCTGGAATACTACCTTGGCTTTGTCCGTCAGCTCCATGGGCTAGGCATTCATGTTTTAGCCATCAAAGACATGGCTGGCTTGCTCAAGCCTGAAGCAGGAACAATGCTGGTAAACGCGATTCGACAAGAGTTTCCAGATTTGCCGATCCATGTTCATACACACGATACTGCTGGAACAGGGGTCGCGTCAATGTTGGCTTGCGCCAAGGCTGGAGCCGATGCTGTCGACGCCGCAGCGGACGCCATGTCTGGAACCACTTCTCAGCCTTCTCTTGGAGCTCTCGTTGCGAGTACGCAGGGAACCCAGTGGGACACTGGATTGGATCTGAATCAAGTTCAAGCTGTAAATGACTACTGGGAAGAAGCCCGGGGATTGTACGCTCCGTTCGAATCTGGTCAGAAAACTGGTTCAAGCGATGTTTACGAACACGAAATGCCCGGTGGACAGTATACTAACCTTTTGTTTCAGAGCTCGCAGCTTGGGCTAACAGGGCAGTGGTCAAAAGTGAAGAAAGCCTATGCTGCTGCAAATCGACTGTTGGGCGACATTATTAAGGTGACTTCTCTCGATTGCGTGCGTTACTTGAAAGCTGTTAGTTTTGGACTCACATGTTGATGTTGTTTCCAGGTGACACCGTCTTCTAAAGTAACCGGAGATCTGGCTCAGTTTCTTGTCGCCAATGACCTGACCGAGAAAGAGGTAATTGAAAAGGCTGAAACTCTTTCGTTCCCCAAATCTGTTGTTGAGTACTTCCAGGGTTACCTGGGTATTCCACCATTTGGATTTCCGGAACCATTGCGCACGAAAGTTCTCAAGGGGCAGACAATCGAAGGCTATGAAGGTTTGACTTGCTTTGAGGGACGTCCTGGTGCGGACTTGAAACCCATGGACATGGAAGCTGTGCGGTCAAAACTCGAGGAGAAATGGGGAGGCCAGGCTGACCATGGTGTACGTAACGTTGACATACTCAGTCATGCTATGTATCCCGCAGTGTTTGACGAGTACAAAGAGTTTAAGAATGTATTCGGCAAGCTCGACTTTCTGGATACCCGTACGTTCTTGACAGGAATGCGGGTTAATCAGGAACTACGAGTAGAAATTGAACCAGGCAAGCAACTAGTGATCAAACTGGACTCGGTCTCGGAACCGGACAAGGACGGCTTGGTAACGTTACAATTCGAGCTGAACGGTACCCTCCGTACCGTCCAAATCCAGGACAAGTCGGTGGACTCTGAAAAGGCCGTCCGGCCGAAAGCGATGGCCGCAGTTGCCGGTAGCGTTGGAGCTCCTATGCCGGGAGTTGTTGTGGAAACCAAAGTGAAGAAAGGCGATGTCGTCGAGCAAGGAGATCCATTACTCAGTTTGAGCGCCATGAAAATGGAGACCACGGTGTCGGCCCCAGTGAGTGGCACTGTCGTCTTTTTCGAAGTCACCGCTGGAGACCAAGTCGAAGCCGGAGACCTGTTGGTCGAAATTGAGGACGAGTAAGGTGCTGGTAGGAAAAGCTGCAATATAAAGGTAGTGGACGGCACGAAAGGCGGTACATAAAATTTGTAGGCTCGCGAACCGACGTAGGAAGGCAGCTCCATTCAACTAATATAATAAAATTTACATTTACTGCGACCGAGGCTGTCGTTATTTTTGGAGAAAAACGTACCGACCGCGACGCTAAGCAACGTTTGCTTTGCGGGAGCGCCGAGCCATACCCACGGGCGGGTTCCCAGCCTCAATTCTTGTCCACAGGATGTCGTGATGGTTCTACTTTGCCTGCAGCAACCCTTTCGAGACCGTGCGAATAACGAAGTACCAATAACGCCTTCCTACTAGAATATACAGCGAGAACTATATTTTATGGAAGCATTGTGAGATGGGCTTGGTGCTAGTCGTAGGGTTACCGTTCCGTTGGTCGGGGGGCCAGCAACACGTTCCTTAGGCGGCGGCGGCCGTGCGGACAAAGGCGACGCGCCACAGCGTCAAACCTTCCAATTCTGCGGCACCGCCGTCCACGGCTTCGCCGAGCTCCATCCCGATGCGCCACGCGACGGCATAGCTTTGTACGCAAGCGGCTACACGATCCAATTGCAATTCGCAGTTGGCAATGTTGTTCCAGAGAATTCCGCAGACGCGACGATTCTGAGGAGTTGCGGAGGATCGGTGGCGAGATGATGACGATCGGAGAGCGGATTCAAAGGCCAGTTTGGCGGCTTGCCAGTCACCGAGCTCCTGGTAGAGTTCGCCGGCTACTTGATGAATCCAGACGGCACGATTCTCCTCGTCGTCTTTACCGATATCGTTCGTATGTGTGTGGTGGTCAATATGGTGGGTCAAGGCCACCAGGGCTTGGCGAATGCACAACAGGGCGCGTTCCAGCTGTCCTTGTCGTTCGTACCAAATGGCGGCGTGCGTCCAGAAATCCACCCAAAGGAACGTACTGTTAGTGGCGGGTGTCGCCAAAGGAATGGTGATCGTGGCGGGTGGCTGAACGTGGAATTGCCGGAGCCGCAGGGAGGCTTTGTGTAGGACACGTCCCGCGTGCGCATCCTGTCCCAAGGCCAAGAGGTCTCCCACCATATCCACCAGCAGTCGAGTTTGGGTGGAGACGGTCGCGTGCTTGGGTCCCGAAGGATTCGGGTCACCGGAGTGGGAAATTGGCACATTAAGATCCGTGGGTCGAATGGTATCGTCCTGGTGTGTTTGGAGGACTTGTCGAGCGGACTCGACGGCCAGTTGGAATTCTCCCAGTGTGCGATAGAGTGGAATCAGTTGCCGTCGAATCGAAAGTTGTTGTTGTTGTTGTTGTTGTTGTTGAGGATGTTGTTGAGGATGTTGTTGAGTATGATTCGAGTCGAGGGATTGTCGCCATTGGTCTTCGAGTTGGGTGACTCGCGTAACCTGGTCCAGGCGTCGTTGCCAACACAGCGTGTCGTAGGCATCGCCTCCGGTACAACTGCAGTTAATCACGGGACACCAGTCTTCGTCGAGTAAGGAATGGTGCTGCTGATGTTCCGGTTCCGAAACTAGCGTGGGGAAGAGAGAGAGTGTGTATGAGTGATATATGTATGAGTATATGTATATGGAGGAACAAAGAGGGGCGAGACCGTTACACCGCCATCTCCGTCGACGTCGACGACTCGGACGAAGATCCGATGGATGTTTTGTGGTACTCACTTTTGGAAGTATCGACACGGTACGGTTTGACGTGACGACCATTGGGAGAACGTTTCCGTGGACGGGTATTACCATCGTGCGGGGCTGGTCTTTCGTGATGGGCCTCCGCCCCCGTCGCATCCCTGGATGGCGGCGGAGGCGGTACCCGCACTACCATCCTACCGTGTCGTGTGTCCGTTTGTGGATACACACCCTTTTTGTCAGGGCTCTTGTTGTTCGCGCGACGGCAAATCCGTATATACCCGTATACCCGTATTAGAGTATACCACCCGCCACTTGTACGTTTGGTAGCGATACAAGGTGAGAATGGTTCTATCTCCCACTATCCGGACGAAACTCGAAGGCGAGGAGGGATCCCTACCTGACATGGTCCGCTTTCTTCGAAAGCCAAGATCGGAGAATTCGGTCCAGTGTGTGTCGTCCCGTACTAATTGGATACAATATACAATCCATGTCGCAACCAACGGTACGGCGTCACAGACTTGACACCCATTTGCAAATACGACCGAAAAGGATTCGCGGATACCTCCCCGGATGTGGCCGCCGAGAAAAGTACATCCACCTGACTAGGAAATGATTCGCGAAATTCGTTCCGTCTGCGTCGGCCCAACGAACGAACGAACGAACCAACAATCAACAACAACAACAACAACAACAACCTAGCTCTAGTGCGATACGACAACCGACACAACAAACCACAACTCATCGTCAAAGAGGCCTTTTCCTGCACCGTCGTTGTCGTCGGTAGAACCGGAACCAGACGACTCGTAGAAACTCTCATTCTCTCTTCCGTTTCTCTAGCTACGACTACTACGTCGTTCACCATGATCCGAACGTCTACTACTCTGTGTACGACGGCGCCGAGTCGGCTACGCACCCGCACGGGGCGTTCCGGCGTCGTCACTTTGCCGACACCCCCGTTCGTACGCGTCCAAACGGCATCGTCATCCGCATCGTCACAAAAGGCGGCGTACGACTTTTACACAAATCGCCAGCAAGCCGATCCCTGGTTCCGTTTCTGGAAACGTCGACCCGCCCCCCGTTTGTCCCGCGACGAGCGCAACGTGCAGGTGGCCTGGTACGGCGTCGCCATTGTAGTGGGAGCTCTGGGGGCCACCTACGCGGCCGTGCCACTCTACAAAGTCTTTTGTCAGACCACCGGCTTTGGCGGAACCACGCAGCGGGTCCGGATCGGGGCCGACGATGCGGCGGAAGAAACCGTGGTGGAAGAATTCCTCCGCCGGACGATCGGGGCCTTGCCGGTCACGACGGCCAAGGTGCACACCTGGACGGATCAGGACGCCGCCGCACGACTCGCTAGTCTCAAGCCCGTCGCCAACGCCGATCTACTGACCGTCCGCTTTGATACTACCGTCGGAGACGTCCTGCCCTGGAGCTTTGTGCCCGTCCAACTCGACGTCAAGGTCGTGCCCGGAGAAACCGCCCTCAGCTTCTTCCGCGTCACCAATCATTCCGATAAGGCCATTACCGGCGTCGCTACCTATAACGTACATCCTCCCAAAGTTGGTGTCTACTTTCAGAAAATTCAGTGCTTTTGTTTCGAAGAACAGCGACTCCTGCCCGGAGAAACCGTCGATATGCCCGTCTTTTTCTTTATCGATCCCGATATCGTTAACGATTCACAAGTTTCCTACGTACGCGCCATTACTCTCAGTTATACCTTTTTTCAAACCGACGAAGAAGACGACGACGACGATGACGAGCAGCCGCCGGAGGTGGCAGCCTAGGAAGAAGGACTTCCTCTCTTACCCCACCTCACTCCACGGGTACCGACGACGACGAGTTTCTAGTAGTGTCAGTATTAATCGTACTTCTTTTCACAGTCAATCCGGTCTGTCTCGTACCAAAGATAAGAGTGAACTCTAAAGTGAGAATCTTCGTGTCCAACCAAACAAAAACCGACTCGATTTCCTACTACTACTGGCTACGCATATAGGTATCACCATACCATAAATCGAAAACCGAAGAGACTGTTTGTGTGTCTGACCCCTAATCCCCCCAGCGATCACTCTCCAGGGTTGTGTAATGCCTCTCCGTTTGACATTTGAATGACCGTTACGGAACCACCGGTCTTTGCCGGGAGTCTTGACGATTTGTCGCAAAAAGTTCCTTGGGAGTACTTTTTTTTATCCACTTGCCCTTGGGCCTTACGGACTCGTCACAATTCACAGTCGGTCGGGCAGTGCATCTCTCTCTTTCTTTCTCGCAGTGACCCCACTCTAGACTCAGCCCAAGATACGATCCGTGTACCTACTGTATCATGGCAACAACCATGGCGTCGTCCCTTCAAGACGAATCGGCCCTGGAAGCAGAAATTCATAAACTGGAACAAGAGATTGAGAAAAAACGCCTCGAAGAACAGATATCTCTGTTGGAAATGCAACTCCATCGGGCCAAGCCTGAGGCGCAGCGCCCGAACGCACCATCCAACCCATCGGTGGTAGGACAATCTACCTCCACTTCTCGAACTTCCAGTCCCCGCTCGCTGGAACATATGCTTCCCACCCAAAACGTCAGTTGGTCTGGGGCCAACGGACAAAGTCCAGAAGACGACAGTATTATCGCGTTGGCGACTCAAGATTCCGAAGGCGTGGAATACGACGAGGAAGACTATGACGAAGAAGAATGCGACGAAAATGAGTACGAGGAAGTGTTCGAAGAATTCGTCGAGTACGTTACCGACGACGAAGAAGAAGAAGTTGGAGAGCAACCTCTCGAAAGCGTTGAAGAATACGAAGAGGAAGAGGAAATCCAACAAGCCCCGGTTTCACCCTCCCGAGCTCCTCCTCGTCAGTGGCCTCCTCCGGCACGTCCAGTGAACGACGAGCATGTAGTTCAATACGTGGCACCAAAAAAGAACACAGAAGCTCCCGAAGAACCGAAGCAAGTTGCCAAGCCTCGAAAGAAGTGGGTGCCCTTGAGTCAACGGGATCCCAAAAAGTACCAAGCAGCCAAAGAAGCAACCCCTACACCTCCCAAGTCACCAGGACTGCCCGCTTTGCCGTTCACGCGACGTAAGCTCCCCGACGTTACGACGTCGCCTCCCGGTGAGGAAACAGTTTGGGAACAACTGTTGGGTCCCAAACTCATTGTCAATGAAAAGTTGGTCAAATGCACAACCAACTGTGCTGCTCAGGGACAAGAACTTATTCTGCTCCTGTTTGGCGCCAAGTGGCGTGCAGAATGCAAGATCTTCTACCCACTCATGATCGACTTCTTCAAACTAATGGCTCACCAGCACAAAATGGAATGCGTGTACATCTCGAATGATCGTACCTTGATGGAGTTTAAGGATATTTTTGTCAAAATGCCCTTTTTAAGTTTGCCAACAGGTACGGTGGAAATCAAGAATATCTTGGCGCAACGACTGAAAGTGAACGACTTGCCTGTATTGGTCGTCATGACCGCCGACGGTCGTGTCATCACAACGGAAGGATACCGCATGGTGGCAGCCCTGGAGCGTCGGAACGAGGACCAGGCTAACAAACTGGTTGATGTCTGGAAAAAGGCGCAGACGTACAACATCGATCAAGTACCAGCCGATACCAGTCTCAAACATGGCAATTTGGCGCGGGGAACAGTCTACTGGCAAGCATAAGATACGACAGAACTAACTTTATACAAGGCGACCTCGAAAGTCGCTTAATTGTTATAGTGCGGCTTGTGTTTTCCCTAGTAGACTCCTCCCTTGGGCGTAGCATACGTAGCGCTCTTTGTCTCTCGCATGACTCTCTTGTGTTAGCAAGAGACGGAATCTATCATCTTTCAATTTCTACCTTTTTAGATGACATCGCACGATTCCGTCCACCTCCAAAATGAAGCTGCTATTACAAGTTGCCAGACAGTATATGGCAGGCTGAATTTGGATGTTCCTTGAGCGTGTAAGTGCACACTGATGATATACAAAACTACATGGCCTTATGGAATCCGGCTCGAAGGCACAACAAGCTCGTTTCCAATCAGCAAGAATGCGAGAATGGCGTCGAACGCAGTACTGTATCCAGAGATCTAGCACTTCAGTAAGCACATGACAGAGAATCATCCGGGAAACCGTCCATGGCACAGTTGGACGATCACTCAAGCGGTAGGAACAATCGAAAACGTCACATCTTTAGTTTAACCGAATAAAATTTGATCATGGCCGTCGCAGTCGCGCAAGGGAAGTGTGCCAATAATCCAGACGGATCGCTCTTTTGCGTCCAGCCCCAAAGAGGCGGTACAGGCAAACGAGTTCATTCTCTAGGAATCATTGCATTAGTTTCACAAACCCTCCGACCCGTGTGTTGTCACTCATTCATTCATTTATCCATCCAATTCACATTCTTCTAAAGGGAATGGTCTTCCGACCCCGACGCCGTCGCAGTGTCAAAGCCCCAAGCTGGATCCAGTGGTTCTTCGAGACCCAGAATCCGATCGCGGTAGGCTTCGAGTCGAGTGACATCGACAGGCCACCCCATGATTCGTCGAATTCCTTTCCAAATTGTTCCACGACGCTTGGTAAAGGCCCGGAACGCGGCATCCCGGATCATTGTCGGTACCAACCACAACCCGATCGGACCCAGGATATTGTACGGGAATCCGAGATACGGTAGCATACGGAGTACCGCGGTGGAATCCCGGTGCGCCCCTTGCTCGTCCACCAAGATTCCCGTAGAACGGTCCGCCGGCATGCCGTACGCCCGGCACGTGTCTTGGCCCAGTGTGGACTGCATCGGACTAAAGCGCAAATGATCCCACTCGTCCCGATCCAGACAAAACTGGACGGTAAACTTTCACACACCGCATCCGCCGTCGTAAAAGAAAATTGCGCGTGGTTGTTGACGTACATTCACGCCGAGACGGTCCGTGAACGATGAGCGTAACGACGAACCCGACGCTCCCGGACGATGGCTCCTCACGCTCCGTCTACGTTGAAGGCGGCTAGTTCGAGCGACAAAGACGTACTCAATACGGGGGAAGCCGAGCACTGCAGACATGGACAAAAGAGAGTGAAATAATAACAGTAGTCGAGAAGCCAAAGTGGTTGTTGTTGTACGGGTTTGGTTCCCCAGTCTCATGGCTCCGACAATGATGTTGGGTGCAAGCGGTTTGTTGCTACATTGGCAGTGTTCTGTTTTCGATGTCAGAGGTGCCGCAAGATGTCGTTGCGGTCGATTGTGGACCAATGGTAAAGATCGTGAAAAACTATCCACCCTCGGAATCGGCCTCACCCCGCACAGGGCGGTTCTCGACTGGCGACATGGATGTGTCTTCCCAGAGGATGACAATGAATGGAGGCTTGTGGACTCTGAGGTCGTTCCATACTTTAGCCGTGTCAAAAAGAATGCAAGGGAAATGGCAAGAAAACAGATCCAGATTGAAAGCGTCAGTTGTCAAATAGTTTTAACATATGTATGGAACCCTGCTCTATTATTCTACTGCGGCAGCATTCACAACAGAAAACGGAACAGCAGAGGTAGCAAGTGAGTAAAGTGATATCACGTGCTCACGTCAAGCTTAACTGTTTACTGCGCTGTGAGTAGTACCAACAATCGGATGATGGAACTATGCCATTGTTAGAATTGTGCATCCACTAGTATTTAAGATACTTCGCTACGTACCCAGATCTCACGGACGGTCCTCCGTCTACAACTCTTCATTGGTATTGCCCATACAATGGATAACTCCCTGCATTGAAGAAAACGGTGGGAGCTCTTTTCCCACTTTTAGTCGGGAAACATCCTTTTGGAAAAAGAGTATCTTACAGGGCGCTTAAACGCAAACAATTTTACTATATGTGTAACAAGGTTTTCACATTGATATCAGAACCACCAACTGGGCGGCGCCAAAGCACTGGGCTCAATTCTCGTAACATCAGATGAACTCGACACTTTTGGCTGATGCGATGATTTGTCACCTCAACCTATAGAGGACTGACAAAGACAGGAAGGCAATTGTGGTTATGCCAAACAGGAATGCCTGATGGAAGGCTCTCCACGGATTGGGTTCAAGCATAAAGATGATTTCCAAAATTTTTTATCTTCTACCTCAGGGATATTTGGGTGGGTCACGTTTACTTACTGACATTTCCAACAAGTATTTTTTTCTTATAGGTCTTGACGGCAACGCATCCTTTTCCGGTTCTGAATGGTGAAGTGGTGACTACTGGCTACTTATTGTTTATGACTGCAAAAGCTCGTGAAAATTTGTTCAACCGTGAAAACGGCTCGGCTTTCAGGAGGAGAATGAGAGGTTGGCTCTTTTCAATTGCACTGTTTTAGCTTTGGGAGGATCTGCAGGCCTTTTTCTCCTTTCATGGCCCCATGGGTTGCCCTTATGCTTTGTCCAAGTTCTTAGACTCAATATATGCGCTCGGGCCTATCTTTGAGCCCACGGTTTTTCTTTGGTGAGTGGAAAGCTATTTGGTCGGATGCACAAATTCATCCATGCACCCATGCATGCGTGTTGAAGTGAATCTGTTATTGACCCTGACCTTGCCTACCGTACATCCCTGTTCAAAGTTCCGGTCGTAATCCGTGGGCAGGTACAAGTCCTGTCGACTTCAGTCGAATTTGATGTGGATCTGACCTATTGCTTGGGGCTCCTATTGTGCTACCCGCTTGCCTTGGCTATGAATTCTATTCCGTACGGAAAGCTTCGTCATCTTTTCTCCTTCTTCTCTGGAGCCTTTCTATTGTAAATTACCCTCGGAGAACAGTGGATCCATCAGCTTGTGACATTATTGATCGCGTATACTCTCCTGGTAATCTTGCCGCGACAGACTGCAGCTCCGGTCGTCCCACTTTTCGCCATGCTCTATCTCATCATCGGGCACCAACATCGTCAATACGTAAATTACCTTTGCGACAATTTGGCTTTACCGGAGCCCATATGGTCTTGACACAGAAATTATTTATGATTGCTTTCAACCTTTACGACGGTGAAGTGCTATCTCGTGGTAAAATGTCAAGGCGGCCAAGAGATGCTTAGAATTTGCCCTCCCTCACCTTCCGAACCTGATTGAGTTTCTTGGGTACACATTTTGCTTCTCCACTGCTTTGTCGACTCCCGCCTTCGAGTATTCTGTAAATCGCGACATATGTAGCGGGTAGGAAACCACGTGGCAAGGTGCCGAGTACTCTTTGGCCGACTCTCGGTCCGCTCCTTACTGGCTTGGTCAATATGGGTCTGTTTGTCTGTTTGAGTGGGTTTTTCCCGCATTAGGATCCCTCCATGCCTCGAGGCGCAACTCCAGTCATTTTGACGGCTGATT
Source organism: Phaeodactylum tricornutum CCAP 1055/1 (assembly GCF_000150955.2). Lineage (NCBI taxonomy): Eukaryota > Bacillariophyta > Bacillariophyceae > Surirellales > Neidiaceae > Phaeodactylum > Phaeodactylum tricornutum. The sequence goes on from NC_011691.1 coordinate 418,382, forward strand.
TTTTGGCCAAGCCTTGGCACGTGAAATATGGGTATTTATGGGGGCTGCTTTGCTCGCTCTGCGTCAAAAGTGCTTCTTTAATTGGAAGATCTCGAAGGTGCCAATAACCTTTAGTTTGCGGGGTTTGAAAGTTTCGATGAAGAAGGCAAGGCTAAAGGATGGGACAATTGCGCGAACATGAATATTTGGGGATTCGAAACGGCTCCTAACGTCCAAACACTTTCCAAGGAATGGAACAAGAAGACCTCCGATTGGTTGACTCGCTATGTGTATATTCGTACAAACGGAAGCTTAAACGCTGTTTATGGTTTGTCTGCTGTTTGGCACGGCTTTTACCCTGGATACTTTATGTTCTTCATGTCGGCTCCCCTGGTGACGGTTTGCGAGCGATTGAAAAAAAAAAAGATCTCGCCCTGCTTCTCCAAAGAGAAATGGAGCCTATACGGTATTGCAACGATGCTTGTGACATCAGTAACTGTCGGATGCATGGCGTCTCCCTATCCGCTTTTGGCGTTTATCACTTCCTGGAGCAATTGGAAAAGCCATTACTTTTTGGGCATTTGGGATGCGTCGTTTTCTACGTTGGCGTTTCGATGCTTCCAACGCCCAAGAAAGAAAAGAAGCAGTAAGAGTCCCATCTATAAACCAGCTCAACGCATTCCTAAGTTCTGCTATGTGGTTGCAAGCACTCTGAAGAATTGCTTTTACTGATTACACCTTAACCACAGAAAAATTAATAACCTTTGGAGCACATTTTTTACCTGACACGAGCTTTCGGTCCAAGGGAAGGCGAAAACTCTAAAAACACTAGATGGCAGATCCAACTAGCAAGTTTCACGAGAGACGTTCCACTGTTCCACTTTCTGGCCGCTGAGTACAATCTTTAAAGGATAAGTTGCGTGCTCGTACCCAATTGGAATGCTGCCGAAACCATTCGAAACTCGATCAGAGTTTTCAATTCCATCCGAATACGTTCCACTCTTCTACAAGCATCAGGATCCATTCTCGTTCAGAATGTCCACGGCTTGGGCGGCCATTTGCGTATGATCGTGGTCCCGGCCGAGTGATACCGTCCACGCCGCACGGGCCATGTCATACTCGATCTTGGCCTCGGAAGTCCGCTGCAGTTCTTGTAAAACTAGACCCATATTGAAATGCGTCGACCCCGTATGCGGATGCGTATCGCCCAAGCTCGCAGCAAAGGCTTTCTGAGCTGCCCGGTACTCCGCCAGTGCTTCTTCCAAACGAGCTTGTTGCGCCAACACGAGACCAATGTTGTTGTGCGAACTAGCAACGTCGGCGTGGACGGGACCGAGCGCTTTTTCCAAGAGGACGTGTGCGTGACGGAATTCGGACAAGGCCGCATCAAATTGCTGTTGCGCCTTGAGTACGTTACCAATGCTCCCAACGGTCATTGCGAGACTGGGATGATCCGGTCCGTAGGATTCTTCTAGAATCGCCCGTGCGTGCCGGTGCGCCGCCAAGGCTTCGTCCAGTTTCGCCACGTTTTGTTCCCGACTCGCTTGTTGGGCTAGTGCCAATCCGACGTTGTTCCACGCCGCCGCCACGTCCGCGTGATTGGACGGTAGTACGGCTTGCAGAATGTCCAAACCCTTGCGGTATTCCGTCAAGGCTGCCGCGTAGTTCTGTTGTTGGTAGTAGACGGCACCCAGATTGTTGTATCCCGACGCCGTAATGGGGGACTGTCGCCCATAGACCGACTCGTGAATGGCCACGGCCGCTTTGTACTGCTCCACGGCGGCATCCCACTGTCCAATTTCCGACAACAACTGCCCGAGTGCGTAGTGACTGGCGGCTGTATCGGGAGCTTCCGGACCCAGAACGTCGCGACGAATTTGCAAAGCCTTTTGACAGTGCTCCAGTGCCATGGGCATGTTATCGCCGACGTGTTTGAGCGCAATACTGACATTGTGGTACGACCCGGCGGTATCGGCGTGCGCTTCTCCGTGCAGTTCTCGGTGAATGGCGAGTGCCTTGCGGTACAGGGAGAGTGCTTCGGCATATTGTCCAGTTTGGTAGCGAATAGCTCCGAGATTATTCCACGAAGCCGCCACAAGGGCGTGAGATTCTCCGAGATTCGCAATTTGTGCTTGCAAGGCGGTTTGAAATTTGTCAAAGGCTCCGTCCAAGTCTCCTTTTTGGTTCAAAACGGCCCCAATGTGTATGTGTGCCGCCGCCGTTTCGGGATGTTCCGGGCCCAACGTTTCGATGCGAATATCCCGAGCGTAGGACAAGTGCGTCAAGGCTTGTTCCAGATCGCCCATCCGGTACAGGAGTATACCAATATCGGTGGCGGTGGTCGCCACTTGCCGAGCGGGTGTTTCCGGTTGGGATCGCTGCAGGGCCAAGACTCGGCTGTACAACGCTAGGGCTCGTTCGCGCAGCGTGGGAAAGCGATCACGCAAGACGTTGGCCACGATTTGTATGCGCGGCACGTCGGTCCACTCCAGGTACGTCTGGAAGACGTCGTCGGGTAGGGTACCGTTGTGCGTGGCGACGTGCGCCACGAGTTCGTGGACGTCGTTGTGGGGGACGTCGTCCCCCGCGTCGGTATCGATGCGGAAGAGCACGTCGCCGAGCTGCACGCGTTCCGTGAGTGTCTTGGTCCAGGCAACAATTTTCCCATCTTGCGGGGACCGTACGGACGTTGTGGATCCGTTCGGTTCCGTTTGGAGAACGGCGACGACGTCGCCCGCGGTGACGAGCGATCCGGGTGGGGCCACGATTTGTACCAACCGTGCGGTGCCGGTGCTGCGGCCGCTGCCTATGGTGGGATCCGATCCATTCTGCTGGACAGCGCCATCGCCAACGAGACTCAGCACTTCGACGTCCTTGATGGGTAGCCACAACGGTTGTGAAGTGGACTGGAAGGAACGTTCCTGTACGCAATGTGGATGTGCTGGTGATACCGGTAAGGGTCGCTGTGATGGTGGATGAGCGCCATCGAGGCCCGCTCCGCGACGGGCAACCCAACGGCTATTGACACTCGCGAACGAATGCACAGTCACACGCAGTGCAGCAATCCGACTCATGCTGAAAAAACAGGGAGACTGTGGGTCGTTCCGGAAGAAAAAGGTGGGCTCTCAGTGTACAGCATAGAGAAGATCGTTTTCCGAACGATTTCGTTTACGGGGACAGTGAATTAATTGTATGATGCTATATGGTGGGGGTTACACAGAACGGGCATCGTAGGGTTTTGGTCGATTCGGGGGAAGCTCTACCCTACCCTATCCGGGTTGTCACACACGCGAGGCGGAAGCCCCAGTCACAGTGAACAATCTTTTCTGTACCAAAATTGGAGCCAGAGTCGTTGCCCGTGAGCTCGTGAACTCACTACTAATGCTCTAGAGCGTGTCTCGTCATTGACAGTGACACACAGAGCCGAGTGAGGCCCGGATCGCACGTTGTCAGGGCAGTCCTCCTGACTTGCTTGGCTACCGATCGTTCCCGCATCTAGCAGTAAACAAACACAGCTTCCATCCAGCAAGGCAACCCAGTGGGTAATCTAACCGTAAAACTACACAAGTTTGGAGTGTCACCACAAGCTGTTTAGATTGTAACGCCATGCATAATTATACCATGGATTATTGCAATATATCACCGACGGCTTTTTTCTCTCGACACCTTACAGGGTTTTAATCTCGTTCGTAATTAAGAATAGGAGACAGCCATCGTTCGCAGAGTGCCAAATCCATCTGTTTGCGTGACGCGTAATTCGTTACCTGATCTTTACCCACTTGGCCCACGGCAAAGTACTCGGACTCGGGGTGCGCAAAGACCAACGCCGAAACGGACGACGCCGGCATCATGCTCAGCGATTCCGACAATTCAATGCCGGCCAGTTCCTGCGCCTGCAGGAGATTCCACATTGTGCGTTTTTCCGTATGGTCCGGCTGCGACGGGTAACCCGGAGCGGGGCGAATACCGTCGTATTTCACCTTGAGCAAATCGGACTCGTTCAATTGTTCGCCAGCCGCGTATCCCCAGAGATCCAGACGCATCTCGCGGTGCACGTACTCGGCAAACGCCTCGACGAAACGATCCGCCAAAGCTTGTGCCATAATCTTGGAATAGTCGTCGTTCTCGGATTCGAACTTCTTCACTAGAGCGTCACAACCAAAACAAGAAACAGCAAACATACCCAAGTGATCCTTGTAACCCGCGGGGGCGACAAAGTCGGCTTGGGACAAATACGGGTCGTCGGACTCCTTCTCGGCTTGCTGGCGCAACATACAGAACGTAGTCGACACATTTCCTGATTCGCGATCGGCTTCCGTCTCATAAACGTGCACATCCTCGCCATCCTCACTACGGTTCGCCGGGAAGATACCGACAACTCCCTTCAACGTCATGGAGCCGTCCTCGCAGATTTGATTCAGCATCGTCTGCGCATCATGGAAAAGTTTCTTGGCTTCGCCTCCGACCGCTTCGTCGTTAAAAATCTTGGGATAGCCTCGATTCGGGTATCGACCACGCAGCTCCCACGTCTGAAAGAATGGATTCCAATCAATGTAAGGAACAACCGCCGAAATCTTGACCGTATCAATGACGGTTATGCCGATTTTGTTTGGAGTGTCTGCAACCGGTGATTGATCAAAGTTGATCGTAATCTTTTGCTCCTTGGCCTTCTCAAAAGTTAAAAAGTTGCGGTCCTCGAGCCCTGCATAGTAATCTTCACGCATTTCTTCGTACTCCTCCATAATATCCTCCACAAACTCTCCCTTGTTCTCTCCCAAAAGAGAGTTGACCACCGTTACGGAACGAGACGCATCCAGAACATGAATTGTTGGGTGCTCGGGGGTTGTGTAGCTCGGAGCAATCTTCACGGATGTGTGCATCTTGGAAGTAGTGGCGCCACCAATCAGCAAGGGTTGCTTGAAACCTTGCTTGGACATTTCTTTGGCAACATCAACCATCTCGTCCAAGGAAGGAGTAATTAATCCAGAGAGACCAATCACATCGACATTGTATTCTTTAGCCTTGGCGAGAATTTTTTCACACGAGCACATTACACCAATGTCGTAAACTTTATAGTTGTTGCATCCAAGGACAACAGCGACGATATTCTTTCCAATGTCATGAACATCTCCCTTGACTGTGGCCATCAGCACTTTGCCAGCGTAATTCGAGTCGTCATCAGGATCAACGTCATCTGGATCCAAGCCAGCCGCAATCATATTTTCCCTCTTCTCTGCATCCATAAACGGTAACAGATAGGCGACTGCCTTTTTCATGACCCGTGCAGACTTGATGACTTGTGGTAGAAACATCTTTCCCGCTCCAAACAAGTCCCCGACAACGTTCATGCCGTCCATTAAGGGTCCCTCAATTACATCTAGTGGCTTGGTGGCCAACACGCGAGCTTCTTCGACGTCTGAATCGACAAATTCGGAAATACCGTTCACCAATGAATGCTCCAGTCGCTTGGACGGTTCAAGATCGCGCCAGGAAGACTTTTTGACCTCGTCCACAACTCCACCTTTCTTCCGAGCCTCCATGGCATCACGCTCCTTTTGCGTGAGCAAGAGCATAGTATCAGTAGCCTCCGGATTTTTATTGAATACAAGGTTTTCAGAAGCAATGCGAAGCTCGGGTTCAACCTCGCTGATTGCCAGCATTTCGGCGGAGTTCACGATGCCAACATCCATGCCCGACTCGGTAATAGCATGGTGCAAGAACACCGCGTGGATCGATTCCCGGATCTTCGTCACACCCCGGAAGCCAAACGACAAGTTCGAGATACCCCCACTAATCTTCACGTACGGACACTCCTCCTTGATGCGCTTCACAGAGTTGATAAAATCCACACCGTAGTTCGCGTGCTCTTCCATACCCGTACCGATCGTCAGTACGTTCGGGTCGAACACAATGTCCTCCGGTGGGAAACCCACCTTGTTCACCAGAACGTCGTACGACCGCTTGCAGATACGGATCTTCTCGTCTTCCGTGGCCGCTTGACCCTGCTCGTCAAAGGCCATGACAACCACCGCGGCGCCGTGCTTCTTCAGCAACGTGGCCTGCTCCATGAACAGCTCCTCGCCCACCTTGAGCGAAATCGAGTTCACAATGCACTTGCCCTGACACCACTTGAGACCCGCCATGACAATGTCAAACTTGGACGCGTCCAGCATGAACGGCACCTTGGCAATCTCCGGCTCCGTCACCGCGATCTTCACAAACTTTTGCATCGCCGCTAGGCCATCCAGCATACCGTCGTCCACGTTGATGTCGATCACGTGCGCGCCGTCCTCCACCTGCTGCTTCGCAATGTCCATGGCCGCGCCGTAATCGCCCTTCATCATGAGCTTTTTGAACTTGATCGACCCGGCTATGTTACACCGCTCGCCCACGTTCAGAAACGGCAAACCCAGCTGGTTGTGCACGTCCTCCACCTTCAGGTCCTCCAGCCCCGACAGCCACATCTTGGGCCGGCCCACATCCGGCAGCTTGCGGGGCTGGTACCGCTCTGCCGTCTCGCGGATGGCCTTGATGTGCGGCGGCGTGGACCCGCAGCACCCTCCGACCATGTTCAACCAGCCGTTCTCGAAAAACACCTCGTTCTCGCGCGCCATGTCTTCCGGCGTGTCGTCGTACCCGCCCATGGCGTTGGGCAGACCCGCGTTCGAGTACACGTGCACAAAACACTCGGCCGCCTTGCTCAAGCGCTCCACAAAGGGTACCATGTGCTTGGCGCCCAACGCACAGTTCAAGCCCACACACATCGGCTTGGCGTGCCGGATCGAAACGTAAAAAGCCTCGCCCGTCTGTCCCGACAGTGTACGACCCGACTGGTCCACCAGTGTGCCACTCACAAACACGGGAATGTCCAACCCGCTAAACTCCAAAAACTCTCCGATCGCGTACAACGCCGCCTTGGCGTTCAGCGTGTCGAAGATGGTCTCCACCATTAGCACGTCAGCACCACCGTCCACCAGACCCACCACCTGCTCCAGGTACGTCTCTACCAGCTCGTCAAACGTCACGTTGCGCGCCGCGGGGTCCTCCACCGACGGCGAGATCGAACACGTACGATTCGTGGGTCCAATGGCTCCCACCACGAAACGCGGCTTACTAGGGTCTTTGGCCGTCACTTCATCGCAGGCCTCCCGCGCCAACCGAGCGCCCACGTAGTTCAGCTCGTACGCGTACGCTTCCATCTGGTAGTCCGCCATGGCAATGGTGGTGGAGGAAAACGTGTTGGTCCCAATCATGTTGCTGCCGCCCTCTTCCAGGTACTGCATGTAGATACCCTTGATGATGTGGGGCTGCGAGATGCTGAGCATGTCGTTGTTGCCCTTGACGGCGCAGTTCCAGTCGCGGAATCGCTCGCCCCGGTACTCTTCCTCGTCTAGTCGGTTCTTCTTGGCGTAGTTCTGGATCATGGTGCCCATGGCCCCGTCGTAAATGGCAATCTGCGACGTAAACAGCTTCGTGATGTAGGTCCGCAGACTGTCGCGACCCCGCACATAGTACGGAAAGTCCGTGGGGTACAGGTCCACCGGTTGTGGGTAGTCAATGTCGTTCCGCTGCGCGGGGGACAGGGTACTGCGACTACGGATTTCTTGGATCCGCTCGTGCGTGAGAGTCGTATTGACGTAGGGATTGGGCACGTGATTGCGAGCGGCGGCGGAAGTCGGCAGGGGCGGTTCCGTAGCGGGCTTGGGGGGAATCTTGTCGTAGTCAAACTCGACCCGTGGAAGATTCGGAAGCTTGCCTCGCGGTTTACGCGGCGGGGGCAAGCCTTTCTTTTTGGCTTCCAGGACGGATCGCTCGAAGTTTGTACGTTCAAGCATATCATCTGTGGCATCGGGAGTCTTATTGAATACAAGGTTTTCGCACAAAAGCTTCATATCGGGTTCCAAGTCATCAACGGACAGTAGCTCGTGCGAGTTCACGATGCCAACATCCATGCCCGACTCGGTAATAGCGTGGTGCAAGAACACCGCGTGGATCGATTCCCGGATCTTCGTCACACCCCGGAAGCCAAACGACAAGTTCGAGATACCCCCACTAATCTTCACGTACGGACACTCCTCCTTGATGCGCTTCACAGAATTGATAAAATCCACACCGTAGTTCGCGTGCTCTTCCATACCCGTACCAATCGTCAGTACGTTCGGGTCGAACACAATGTCCTCCGGTGGGAAACCCACCTTGTTCACCAGAACGTCGTACGACCGCTTGCAGATACGGATCTTCTCGTCTTCCGTGGCCGCTTGACCCTGCTCATCAAAGGCCATGACAACCACCGCGGCGCCGTGCTTCTTCAGCAACGTGGCCTGCTCCATAAACAGCTCCTCGCCCACCTTGAGCGAAATCGAGTTCACAATGCACTTGCCCTGACACCACTTGAGACCCGCCATGACAATGTCAAACTTGGACGCGTCCAGCATGAACGGCACCTTGGCAATCTCCGGTTCCGTCACCGCGATCTTCACAAACTTTTGCATCGCCGCTAGGCCATCCAGCATACCGTCGTCCACGTTGATGTCGATCACGTGCGCGCCGTCCTCCACCTGCTGCTTCGCAATGTCCATGGCCGCGCCGTAATCGCCCTTCATCATGAGCTTTTTGAACTTGATCGACCCGGCTATGTTGCACCGCTCGCCCACGTTCAGAAACGGCAAACCCAGCTGGTTGTGCACGTCCTCCACCTTCAGGTCCTCCAGCCCCGACAGCCACATCTTGGGCCGGCCCACATCCGGCAGCTTGCGGGGCTGGTACCGCTCTGCCGTCTCGCGGATGGCCTTGATGTGCGGCGGCGTGGACCCGCAGCACCCTCCGACCATGTTCAACCAGCCGTTCTCGAAAAACACCTCGTTCTCGCGCGCCATGTCTTCCGGCGTGTCGTCGTACCCGCCCATGGCGTTGGGCAGACCCGCGTTCGAGTACACGTGCACAAAACACTCGGCCGCCTTGCTCAAGCGCTCCACAAAGGGTACCATGTGCTTGGCGCCCAACGCACAGTTCAAGCCCACACACATCGGCTTGGCGTGCCGGATCGAAACGTAAAAGGCCTCGCCCGTCTGTCCCGACAGTGTACGACCCGACTGGTCCACCAGTGTGCCGCTCACAAACACGGGAATGTCCAACCCGCTAAACTCCAGAAACTCTCCGATCGCGTACAACGCCGCCTTGGCGTTCAACGTGTCGAAGATGGTCTCCACCATGAGCACGTCGGCACCGCCGTCCACCAGACCCACCACCTGCTCCAGGTACGTCTCTACCAGCTCGTCAAACGTCACGTTGCGTGCCGCGGGGTCCTCCACCGACGGCGAGATCGAACACGTACGATTCGTGGGTCCAATGGCTCCCACCACGAAACGCGGCTTACTAGGGTCTTTGGCCGTCACTTCATCGCAGGCCTCCCGCGCCAACCGAGCGCCCACGTAGTTCAGCTCGTACGCGTACGCTTCCATCTGGTAGTCCGCCATAGCAATGGTGGTGGAGGAAAACGTGTTGGTCCCAATCATGTTGCTGCCGCCCTCTTCCAGGTACTGCATGTAGATACCCTTGATGATGTGGGGCTGCGAGATGCTGAGCATGTCGTTGTTGCCCTTGACGGCGCAGTTCCAGTCGCGGAATCGCTCGCCCCGGTACTCTTCCTCGTCTAGTCGGTTCTTCTTGGCGTAGTTCTGGATCATGGTGCCCATGGCCCCGTCGTAAATGGCAATCTGCGACGTAAACAGCTTCGTGATGTAGGTCCGCAGACTGTCGCGACCCCGCACATAGTACGGAAAGTCCGTGGGGTACAGGTCCACCGGTTGTGGGTAGTCAATGTCGTTCCGCTGCGCGGGGGTCAGGGTACTGCGATTACGGATTTCTTGGATCCGGTCGTGCGTGAGAGTCGTATTGACGTAGGGATTGGGCACGTGATTGCGAGCGGCGGCGGAAGTCGGCAGGGGCGGTTCCGTTGCAGGCTTGGGGGGAATCTTGTCGTAGTCAAACTCGACCCGGGGGTAGAGTTTCGTCGGAGGATTCGGCATCGTTGCCAACACACGCAGCCCGTCTTCTTTGTCACACAAAAGGAGCTAAGAGTAGGAACAAAAGAACAATTGGAGAGCGAGTGAGTGAGTGAGGACGTTCGGGTTGTATGTAAGCTTCCACACGATGACCTGCCAGTCGTCACAAGAATGTTTCTGCGAATTCTGGATCCACAAGTCTACCAAGGAACGTTAGCATTATGGGACCAATTTGGAAGCAATCCCAAGAAGGAACTGCGTAATGCCAACACGAGCCGACGTGTCTTACATTTACTACAAAACGAAAAGCTATTCTTACCGAAAGGAACTGGAATAGAGAGAGTCAGTCTATCGAACCTAACTATCTATGTGGTACCGATGATTTTGGTTCCGAGGAGTGCTGGAGGAAACGGAATGCCGTTGTTGTTGTTGTCCCGTTCACGCAAAAATGCCCGTCTGCCGGGCGCTGGCCAGTCGCGGCACCGTCCCCACTGCGCGCACGGTCCCAACCGGGTCCCTCAGTAACCCTCCCCTAAAATAGCGCACGTGCGGATTCGCTGCGGCGTCGCACGATGGAACGTGCCAATGGACACGGAGACGAAACACCCCGAGGCACGGACAATCGACTTTTCGAATCGTACTCCGGCGGGAATCGGTTGGCGCGACCGACGAGACTAGCTACTAGAGATAGGTAGTTGCAGAGTACCACGTATGTCCGATATACTGTTTGAGATACAGTTTCTGGAATATATACAACAAGCAATCTATCCGACAATCTCGGCAACATAAGTATTTCAGGATTTTCATACTTGGATCGGATTGCGAGGTATCGTTTTTCGGAACTCTCGTGTACAGAGAAGTTCTCCGACGCGGAAATAACCAAAACGGCCCCGCAACCCAAAAAAGTAGCTAAATCGCGCCAGAGCAAAGAATCCTATAGTTGGAATCAATGACATCCAGGACCTCATCAACTTGCACGCCTGTACAAGGAGTCAAATACTGTTTCATTTCAAACACTTATGGACTTGTTTCTCGCTCCAATGTCCCGTCCCGTTCGTAATCCACCGTATGACTTTTGCTTCGGTGGTCCAAATTGTGCCATTCTTTTCTTCCAAAAGGCCAAAACTGCATGCCTTTGCAGGTACTCCTGCTTGTGGATGAGGTCTGCCGATACTTATGCCTCGAGTCAATGAGCCCTTGCCTACTGCGAGAGTAGATAGGTAGTATTCCCTTCTTGCTGTGCGACTGACTGTGAACGCCGTATCTGCTGAAACTGCATCGCGGCAGATGAAAAAACTACTTTTATTTTTTTGGGAAAAGAAAGATATTTGGCAATACAAACATTTCGACGTGGACAGTGCTTTGGTTGGCAACCACTCTTGCATGGGTGCCTCGCAATTCTGCCACCGATTTGGATTGGATCGATGATAGTAGTTGACGTACCCAAAGTGACTGTTGCAAGGCCAGGGACTCGAATACCGTCATCAACATTCGACCGGACCGAGACAATACAATTGATATCACATGCGGGGGCAGATCAATACCAATCATTCGAGGCAACGAACCTTTTTGCGAGTTCCAACCAGATACCGAGGGGCTTTTCGTTGCTGCAGGTGTGTTGGTTTGCCTGTTGAACGAGGGTAGCGATGTTTACGAGTACTCATGCCCGGACGGTGTGGCGCTAGCCTTCAGTTGCAGCGAGGGATGTGAAGTCTTTGGACCCGCTACGGATTGGTTGGTTCAGGATCCATTGACCATTACCTCGAGCAGGTGGTCCAGAACAGTGGCTCCTTTAAGTTTTGTCAGTCTCCTTCCGGAGGAAGTATCTTTAGTCGACCCAACCGGTGTCCTTGATGACTATCAGTGCTAGACTCAAGGAAAAGAGGTGGCACCTCCGGCTTGTTGCGTAAGCACGGTCGAGGATTCCTCGACTGCGAGCGAGGTGAAGAGCTGCGACTCACAGTCAGTGAATGGAGTGACGAATGGATCCAACTTTGACAACAGCTTTGCGCTCTCCACTATGATCGACTTATTGTCTCTCGTCCTGGCAGTAGTAGGCTGGCTGCATACGTGAGCGAATGAGAAGTGCCTTGCGGATAACATCCTCCAACAAGACTTTGCGGGAACTTCTGCAAGAGCTGTATTCCCTTTCAATCCCGTAGGTGCGCTGGGGTTTCTCTAACCTGGAGTCTCTCCCCTGGTGGCCAAATAATGATAAAGTAAACGTACAGATTACCTGTATTACAAATAGTGGACCTTGTTTGGCTTGGATCGAGTAAGCGGTGGACCACGTTGCGCGTCAGTGGAAGGCGGCAGCGACCCTGAACGTCCATATATGGGAGATTGCCGTAACAGGGATTGGGCAGGATCTGCTTCCACCGGTAGTTGTCCACTATCCGAGAACGCGCCAGGCATCGTTTCGTTGTACTTCTATTAACAGGGTGCGCTTTACTAGGTGTGCGTTATGGTCAGTGCGACTATGCAAGGACGAGGCGGTTGTATTTCGTCTTGGCCACGTAAGACGCGACGACGGTCCATTGCGTCAGCGAAGGGTCCTTACAATCGCTTGAGGGATTTTTTCTTGATCAGTTTGGACGCGGTTTTCTTTTTGTTAGCCGCCGCAGCGTTGGCTTTGCTCGAACCGTTCGGGAGCGCGTTCTGATTGTCTGACGAGGACTGCAACACGCGCACCGAGTGTTCGTCGACCGGACTGTCCGGGTCATCCTGGTCGGGATCGTCTTCGTCCGGGGCGGCACAGGCAGACGTTGTCCGCCCGTGAACGTCCGCCATCAATCGAGCCCGCTTCGAGTACTCCTCGTAGCTTTCCATAAACAACTTGCCCGCTTCATCGTTTAAACTCGACTCGGGAAAGGGAACAATCAGTAAACATCGAATGACCGCTAGAACGTGTGACAATGCCGTCGTGGCGTTCCAGTCCTTTTTCAGCGTATTGACGCAAATGGCACCCGTCGCATTGTCCACGTTGGGATGGTAGATTTTGGTCAAGAAAAAACCCCTTGGCGGGACCGCCGGAAAGTCCGAGGAAAAGACGAGCTTGAGCAGAAAGAATTTGTTCTCGTACGGTGTTCCCGTGGGTCCTTTGACTTCGGCCTGTAGCGGAACGGCAAACAGGAGAAGGGGGAACAACAACGCACGGAACGGATCGTATCGCACGGGAGTGGAAGGCGGAACAGAGATGGGTGAGCGATAGCTGTTGGATCGGTAGTCGCGTTCTCATTTCAAATCTTAAATAGCTAGAAAAGTAGCATACCCGTTAAAACGGACCCGACCGCGTAAAGTTGACACGAAGTCGAGTGTCGCACCCGGCGGTACGGAATTCACAGGAGGGGGGTTACCATGATGGGACCGAACGGAGCGCTTTTGCGATCGAACGTTTTAGGGCGATTTTTGGACGTACCATGAGTTCGGAAAGATTGCTGGGAACGCCGGTATCTGAATCTACTACCAGTCGGACACCTTCTGGTGGATTCTTATGCAGATCCCGCACTTCGCGAGCAACTCTCGCCAGCGTACGGGGTGGCAGATTTTCCGAAGCGCTATTGCTGTTGCTGGAATATTGACGATACACGGCTCGTGCGGCAGCGGAGGATGACGACGATGTTGACATGATTGCAGCGTAGAAGCTTTCAGATTGACTTGGCTTGGCGCTCCGTAGATTGGCTCTGACTATTTCGAAAATTAAAGTAGTATTGCAAAGGAGATTTGCTTTCTCGAGCGTCGCACCGAAATGGAAGACTTTTTTGGAAGGCGTGTTGGGAAAGAACAGTCGCGCTCGGTGAACAGGCGATAGATACTTCGCGGGGGGGATCTCTACCGGCGAGTGACGGCGCTGTGCACAATTTTGACCAAACCTAATTGTAGCTCTCCATATGGGGTCCGAAACGGCCATCGCCGAAAATGTCGGACAAAGCGAACACACACAATTCTGAACCATCCATGTTGAAGTTCCGTATTCCACAAGAATCTGAATCTCGGAAATAGATACTCTGTTGAAGGAAATTCTCGATTCCGTCGATGACGTTGCACAACGCACGGTGTAAGTACGTCACATGTTTATTACACAAGGCACTTCCTTGGGTAAATTCCTAGAGAGGCGGAAAAAAGGTGTGACGAGAGTTGCGCACTGTCGTTGCCGGAAAATCCGAACTCGGCGGATGTGTACGAACCACGATCTTTTTGGTTGGCGGATTGGCCATCCCGGAATGGGAAAGTTATGTGTAAGGGCACGTGGTACACGGAAAGTATATACGTACTATGAAGGGATACCGTGCGACAACGCGACTCACACCCCGAGAGTGATACCGACTCTCCTTCCCTCCCCCCTATACATCCAACACGGATGAGTCGTTTGGTTGCGCATCTCTAGGGGATCCTTGGGTACGTGCCAATGGAGGAGGAAGGTCGAACGTATAGTAACGACAGGAAGGAGAGCGGACAATTCGTGAAGAAGTCTCCATTGATTTTCAATGGAGAAAGCTGCCGACTGCGCGTTGTTCCCCAGCATCGGCTCGGTACCCAACCACCGTCCCTAGTTATTACTTTCGCAGCATTAATGTTACAAGACACCGATCATTCAATGTCAGAGTCCTGCAAATCAATCTGTCTCTAGACCTTACGTTGGCTCGAACGAAGGTCTCGTGCTTGCAAATGCTGTTACGCTATGTCTCTAAATACATATATTTACAGTACAGTTACATCTCTCTAACGCTGCCTTGACGTTGCTCTTTGACAGGCATTTGGGTCATACGCACATCCACTATTCGCGATCGGAATGAAAAGGAGATATACATTAAAGAGAGTATTTGTTGTGATCGTGCCTCTGAATCTTGATACCTTGTCGTGATCCATGGATCCCAGCGTAAGTACATCCCGTGTCCGCGATGGCTACCGGACATATCTACCCTTGCTCACCACGCTTACCCGCCTATGCCCTTTAGAACAACAAGGCTAGCAGCAACAATAGCTTGAGCCAGTCCTTGAGACACGAGTCGGCACACGGAGCTGTCGTGCACTCGAAGCATCCTCCGCTTCCACTCAATGCCCCTCAGCCCGTGGTCCCTGGGGAGTCCACACCCCACCATCCTCCAGACGAAGGAGGTCCGCACTACTCGTTCCCGGGTGACGCAGTCACGGCCAATCAAGTTCTGACTGCTGCTCCTCCGGCGATCCAGGAAGGTTCCGCTACCCGGAATGTCAAGTCCCGACAATCGCCTTCACCGCCACACTCTACAGCTCCCGCCACTGACATTACCGCTACACCAACTTCGATAGGGACCAATTCGAACTACAGTGGAGCTGACAACATCCATCACGTCCCTGAAGTCAACACGGCGCCCAGCTTTCCACGAGATCCGGTACCCAACATCACCGACCCTGCCAACCCAGCTTTGACCCCCTCCAGGACAGAAGAAGTGGGGTACGCAGCGCTACACACCCAAGCTTCCAACGCTAACAGTAGCAACGAAAGTGACCACGGACAACGCTACAACCCCGCCAACTACCCTTTTGCTCTCAAAATTCTCGTCTCCAACAACGTTGCTGGGTCCATCATCGGACGAGCGGGTCAAACAATCGATGAGCTCCAAACGCAATCGCAAACACGGATTAAACTCTCGCAAGCTGGAGACTACTATCCTGGTACGCAGGATCGAGTCTGTCTCATCCAGGGGAAACCGGAGAACGTCCGGACGGCTCTGCAACTCTTGTTGGCACGCTTGTTCAAGTTGCAGTCCGATCAACATGCGCAACAGCTGGCGTGGCAGCTACAGCGACCAAAGGGAGAAACGCCATCCTTTGACTTCGTCGTCCGTTTGTTGATTCCAACAGCGAGTGGTGGAATGATCATTGGAAAAATGGGATCGAATATCAAGTACTTAGAAGAAACAAGCGGTGTCTCTTCGGTCCGATTGTCGTCGAAGGAAAGCAATACTGACGGGAACTTTCCGTCTGCCGCTATCTTGTCGGCTACGGCCGAACGTGTAGTAAAGGTGACCGGCTCGAGTTTGGAGTGTTGCCTGCAATGCGTCTTCTTGATTGCAGAAAACTTGCTGATTCATCCCGATGTCTCGAGGTATTCAAACATGACAACGAGCTATTCGCGCATTCTTTCCGAAGGCGCCGCTATGACTGTACCGTATGGGTCGTCCGTCGCCGTACCGCAGGTGTCAAACATGCCACGAAATCGGCCGATTCTGGATTCACTAACTGGTACACCTCGTCATTTGTCGTTGGATCAGCACCAGCTTCATCACCGTCCACCTACAGCACTATGGGAATGTACACAACCGGGTCCACAGTCATCTTTCATTCCACGGGCTGGTACTTTGAAGCAGCGAAGACCGCAGGACGTTCACGCAAACCAACGAAGAATTGTATCATCACCTGATCTCCCAGGTATGGGATTAAACCAGCACAGCTTAAACGAGCCAAACACTCCAGATCGATTTTCTGGCTATAGCCCAAGTCTGAGCAGACCATCGTATTCTTTTGTCGACCATCCAGCAGGCTTGAATGCTGACCAAGCGCCACTATTCCCAGTCCCACAATCATCATCGCTGGAATCGTCATCGATCACCGCTGACCAGTACGTTGGATATAATCTGTCGGAGCCAGACTTGCTGGCAATGCACATGAATCAATCGATGCAGGTAGGCGGGGCTCAACCGTCGCCGTCTAGTGTGTCGCCATTCTCCAACACGCTCGTACCCCAAACTTCTACAACAACAACACATGGCAATTTTCAAGCACAGATGTTTGTGCCAGATACAATGGTTGGATCCATCTTGGGAAGGGAAGGTCGTACTCGAAATGAGCTGGAAAGGAGGTCGGGAACAAGCATTCGTATAAGCCAGAGAGGAGAATTTGTGCCTGGGACGCGACTGCGAATCGTTACGATAGTCGGACCGTCGGCGCAATGTGTGTGGCAGGCCCAATACAGGATGAATCAGCGCATGGTGCTGCCTCCGACCGCTTCGTACCCGCCGCAACAACAAAAACAGTCGTCACCGCCGCTGGAGGGCCCCAGAATTCCTCAGGCACAAGTAAGCATAGAGCACGGTTACGGTCCATCCGAGCATGTGGTGCCTTTTGCAACGGACGCTTCGAGGAATGCATTGGCAACGGACAGCTCGCAGTGCAGTAACTCTCCTTCACCGCCCTCGTCCTCATGAATCCAGTACTCACTTTCTCTCTCATTCAAACCCTACATTGCATACAAAACTCTATCTCATCCAGCTAAAGGAGGGAGTCATGAATTCTGCTGAAGCAAAAAAGCAAAAAAAACAGCAGAAGAAGCACGCAGCAAAATGAGCCGATTTAAAATTTTCTTTTGGTAAACTTGTTCAATGGTAATCGACTTCGCCTCGGGAGAAACGTTGACTTGTAACATTCATTTGTGTGGAATATTCGTATCCAACGGGTTCAAACTAGGTCTAGGTTAGCTTGTCTTGCCCTCGGCTTCTTAGAAGCGTGCTGTTAAGCAACATTCTCACATACCTCACTTTAGGAAAACACTATCTTCTCACTGCCTCCCGCTTAAATTGATAGACATTATCCCACAATGCGCAACCGGTCTCTATTGACTACGGTTCTAGAAATGGCTGACGAGACCAGCGCTTCTCTGGGGTCTGCTAGCAAATCGATTGGTGCACGACGGAAAGCGGAATATTTGTGTATGAATTTTAGGTCGACGTGTCATATGTCATTGATATTGCACAACGACCAAAACCTGTTACTCCCAAACCAAAGCTGCAGTGTCGAAAAAAAAACGATTCTCCGGTTGTCATCGAGGGCATCCATTCAACACATCGAACAATAATTGAAATTAGACACTTTTGTAGTCTATGATATTTTAAGACATGTACGGAGGAAAGTCAAAATGCCCGGGCAATAGCGTCGATCTATCCCTACCAAAATTATGCCGTTTCTTCTTACAGTTAGTCATGTGACTAAAGGCAAATCAATGGATGAAAATTATTTAACTATTTGGAAGTTTTCGACTGCGAGACTTTTTGTTCTCTGCCGGATTCGATGCCCTAATGTAAGTTCACCCTTATCTTACTAATGGAAACGACAAACCCTGTGTAAATAGTGAAACGGAGAAAGAAATCACTTTTCTTTCTGAAATAGGGGGATTTTGGTCTCAAAGGCAGTTCCGATGCCTGCACGCAGATTGTGGAGAGGCCAAGCATGCAAAGCGAACTGACCAGTTAAATCGTAAGACGCCAGTTCTTGTTCACTGTCAAGTTACAAAACAACTTCACACTTTTTGTTGAACCCCAAAAATCCATACCATCCTGTATAGCGCATACAAAGCAAAGATGAGTTCTACCATATTCCCCGATAGCATGAACAATCTACTTGACATGGAAATGCTCAACGAAGAAATCAGTCGGCGTATCAAGAGTGCCAAAAAAGAAAATGCAGGCGCCGAGCAGGACAACATTTCGGTTGGTAATCGAACGCAAGTTGACAATGATGTCAGCATCTATTTTCTGCAAGCCCGTAAGGATTTTTGGCTGCATCGCATTGTTTTGGAGTCTGAGAGACTTTGGTGCAATCCATCGACTCGTCGAATTTGGTCTTACTTTGGGCTTCCTTATGATACCCTACGGCCAGCCTGGAAACGACAGACGTACCAGTGGATTAAAGATGCTATACAGTTAGAAGAAGTCTCAGACGAAACAATCAAAATCTTATTCAATGTATATGTTGAAAAGTTTGAACAGCTGACGGAAGTACTTGGATCGAGAAAACGAAGGGTCGACTTCGAAAAATCCGTTGCAAAATATGAACACATTCTTATTGCGTTAAACCTGGCATCGGGATCTGTGAGCAGGACTTTGTCGGAAGCTTCCGTAGACTTGGAAGGACCAAGTGTCATCTTCTATTTGCTCCAGCAGTGCCCGGGCCTTTTGCAGCTGTGAAAACTGCGGGGGCATACAAGGAATAAACAAAATGACATAGAAATGGACTATAGCATCTATTCTTGCTGGACTATCAACGTGTTGCGAGCTTTCGCTTTTTTCACATAGACATTCATGTTGATACTAACATGCTACAAGCCACTTTGTATGAACGGAAAGGTGTCGCAACATGTTACCAGACACTTTAGTTATTATTTTTGTAAACGAATATCGGCAGCTATATAGAGAAAAAGAGTGGTAGCATCATCTGGCGAGTGTGGAGAAGGCTGGCAGTATCATCTGATCCCGTAAGTTCGTCGCGGAGCTTTATCTGTTCTTCCTCTGACTGTGGCAGCATTATGACAGCAGGCGACTCGTTTGGCAAATCCTTATTCGAAAAAAGGTTGCCTAATCGATGTCGTCCTCAGTAAAATCTATTTTGAACTTGGAAACTTAAACGGGTTCGAGGATCACGTCGATTTCTGTACGGCACGCACGATACGTGATTTTTAAGGAAAGTCGAGTTGCCTTTGTTAAATTCACCCTTTTACAGTCCGAGAAACTGATTCAGTGTCGAGGCCGCGTTGATATACAACTTCCTGTAAACATTGGCGCTCTTCGCATCGATAACTTACTGTCAGGCTGTCGGTCATTTAATTCATCGTCATGAAGCAATTCCGTTTTGCTCTCTTCTGCTTTGCGAGCATTTCTCGTGCCCGAGCGTTTGCTCCATGGAGACCCCATCGCATCTTTGACCTTTGTCCCCATGAAAAGCGCCCTTGCCAATTGGGTACGACAATTTGCTACCGCTCAACAATTACCAGTCGGTTTGCTGAACTTGACAGCTCGCCCCTGAGTGAATCTGACCAAATATTTCTCGGAATTGCCGGGACACTGGCTGCTCTGATTACCATTTACTCTGAGTTCACTCTAAAGACAACCGGATGTGGTCTTCCGGCGGGTCCTTTTGGCTTGGTCGGTGCTGTAGAAGGCATCAGCTACCTCGCAATCGTAGGAATTACAGCATATTCCCTTGTCACAAAATTTCGAACTGGATCGGGTTTGCCAGCGGGACCTGCCGGAGTTCTAGGCGTAGCCGAAGGTCTTTGCTTTACGGCGATTGTTACCGGTCTTGTCGTACTTGGGTTTCAAGTTGTGGACTATGGTTATATCCCGAACGCTGTCCCAATGGAAGGGGGGATGTGCAGCTAAAAACAGCGTATCAACTGATACTAGATCTTGAGAAAGGACACGGTCCTTCTAGCCTCTTTTGCCAATTTTGATGCGACTGTCGTTCAACTACGGATAAAAGACAACTGGAGAGCCAACCCTTGCTTAGTTTGGCAATTTCATTTCCAGAATATGCAAAAAGTCATTCTTGAAAAACTCTTTTGATCATAGCAGCATGATAGAGGAAGCGAAAAGGCATAGACGGAGAAGAGCAATGCCAAAGATAAGCAGCCAACAGTGAATGTTTTCCTTTGACTAAGCCATGAAATCATCATAGAAGCTGCAAGCTAGGGAAAATCAAACAACAATAATCCCGCGCCGAGGAATTTTAAAATTTTTTACCGCTTACTGTTAGACTATTTTGATTCCCCGCCCCCTCTAGAAATGATTTCCGGTCCATATTTATTCTGCTTGAAAGGCTGAATATTATCATTGAGCTAATAGGCAATCAGGGGCCTCGTAAACATACCTAGAGCAAAATTTGGCCAGTCAATGCTTTCATTAGCGGCTGACTGTGGGCCTTTTAACTGAATGGATAGGGTTACACTCTATGGTTGCTCATGCTTACAGCTGTAGCATGGGGAAGGAAGAATACTGAGCGAGAATCTTCAACTAGCCTGGACAGAACTGGCTTGAGTTTTACTGTGAGCTAGCTAGAAAAACTAACGAAAGAGGCTCACACGAGCAGTCCTGTTTCGTTACCCAATCACGCGTAGCCTCATCACTCCCCTCAAAAGGCGAAAAATTTCTCGGAAGATACCGATGTAGAAGAAATGATCTTGACTTAGAAAGTAGTACAGCTAAATTATATCCAGAACACACAATCGGCGACACCACTCCATTGATACATGTTCCGGTTGGGAGAGAAGCAGTTCATGCCCAACAGGACTACTGATCTATCTTTGGAATCATCCCAATCCCCTCTTCACTTGATTATTCAGAAACAGTTTACGTTCTCGATCGATACCTGAAGGTTTTCTACTCGACGTTTCACATTCCTTCAGTTGATTGTTTTCTGTCTTCTCTATTGAGAAATGCTGCTCCACCTAAACCAAGTTGACGAAGACAGTAGTCACGCTGCTCGCTTTGCCATCCTTTTTTACATCATGGTTAGTTTGACGCTCTGTGGTGGTACCGTCTTTGGCTTTGCCGGTCTCAAGACCGTGCTCCTTGATGAAAGCGTATACGCTGAGCTCTGTAGTGACTTCAACGGCGACGGTGCCACATATACACCCTGTAACGCCCAAATGCTACGTCTCGATCTCATGTTCACCCTCGCCTCTAGTCTCTTTTCGGCCTACTTGCTACCCGCGGGCTTGTTGCTGCGGAGTATGGGACCCCGAGCTTGCTTCTTGCTCGGTTTTGCCCTCGTGATCATCGGCAGTGGATTATTTGTCGTGGCCAATTCCCGAACCTTTGACGTCTACATCGTGGCCTTTGTCTTGATTGGTACGGGTAATCCACTTTTGTACATTGCGGCCTTCAACTTCAGCAAGCTTTACCCATCCAGCTCCAATTTACTGTTGAGTATATTCATTGGCTGCTTTGGGTTTTCTGCCATCGTATTTTACCTCTTTGATGAAGTGCACTTTATATACGGACTGACATCGCAACAGCTTTTTCGAGCCTTTGTGTTCCTGCCCGCGTCTCTAGCCTTGATTGGTATGTTTGTGCTGCCCAAAGATGTCTACCACGTCATGAGGCAAAGGAAGCTTTCAGCCGCATCCAACGCCGTGGCCGAAAGCGACGTAGCCGACGGTGCCAGCGAAAAGACCCCATTGCTAGAAAGCAACGAACAGAACGGGGTGGCATGGGATGGCAACAGTACTGCGACGACGGCCGTCGCCGCCGGTGACACCAATAAAGCGAAGAACACTAGCTTCATCGGCGTCCCGTTGAAGGACGCCAGCCTATCACGGCAACTGCGATCTGCTCCATTTTTTGCGCAAATGGCTTTCTTCTCCTGGGGTATGCTGCATCTAAATTTTTATTTGGGTACCATCTACGATCAACTGCTATTGTTGGATGATACGGGCGGAGCGCTGGCCGATGTTATGATCGACGTCTTTAGTCTGTCGTATCCCTTTGGATGTTTAGCTTCCATTTTGCCAGTCGGACTGTTGGTCCGGAATTGTTCCGTATCGACCAGTCTGTATACCTACTGTGCGGTTAACTTGATATTTTCCAGCATGGCTTTGCTACCCAATTTATCGGCACAGTGGATCACGATTCATATGTTCATACTCGTTCGCGTGGCCTTTTTCACTGTTATGAGTACCTATTCAGCCAATGTCTTTGGGTTTGCTAATCTCAGTACCATGTTTGGGGCCGCAGGGTGTGTCGCCGGAATGGTATCACTGGGATCTTCCGGTCTCAACTACGTTGCTCTGACCGTTCAAGACGACTTCACCCTCGTCAACGGCTTTATGTTGGCGGGGGCCGTCCTCAATTTTACGTTTCCGTACACCGTCAAAGTATTTTGGGAAAACAAACAACACTAACTATAAGTTTTAATAAAGACTTACGTAAAGTGAATCGAAAAGTAGGTTTTGAAAAGTACTGACTTAAATGCGCCTTCGTTATTCACTGTCAGGCTACTATTGACGGTTTACACATCAAGTCTATCCAATAAACGGTAGTCACCTAGGACATTCGAATACGTCGATTTAGTCGTAATCTTGTCGTCAGACGACGACGATTCGTTATACTGCTTGGCCATTACATGAGCAATTAATTCCGAACCGAGAGGAACACGTTGGGTATTGCGGCAAAGCTGAAGGTGGCCTTACCCAAAGGACTGCAGGCGCCTTATTTCCAGTAAAACAGCAATGAACCGCAGCTTTTGTTTGGTTCGGTCCGCTCTGGCTCTCAATAGCCGTATAGCCAGTTGCGCGCTGGAGCCACGGGCCTCGGTGCTCTTCCAACTAACATCGTCGCGTTCGGCCCGTCAACGAGGCTTCAGTTCCGAAGGGGGTACAGAGGACAGTTTACACTCGAGCGAGTACGTAGCCGATTGACGCTTTTGAATTTTTTTACGAGGGCCTTCTGTCATACAACCATTCTCGTCTACTGTTGTTGAACCCTCACAGTTATTCGTTGTGTTCGCAGCATTGCCTTTAAACCAGCAGAATCAGGTTGGGGGTAAGTATGTCTCTAGGAAAAGCAACGGATCCGATCCGATGAGCCTGAGAAACTCGGGATCTCCTGACCAATCCTTGTCTAACGGCATTTACTGGCCTTCTCTCCTTTTCTTCCTCTTCCCTTCCGTCCTTTCGCTTCGGTATGCAGTGCCGGAAAAAAATACGCTCAAAACTTCGACACAATCTTCAGCCAGATACAAAAAACCACAAAACAGTCGAACGATACCACCACTCCGACAACATCTTATCCTCCCTGTAAAGAGGGAGAACTCGCATGACGAAGATACCGTGTCTATAAAGGATTGGAAGGCATATGAGAGACACCGGCGGTTACATAATCTGCATTGTAAAGCGAAACATGCAGTAAATTTTAATTTCGTCTATCGTGTACCCGGTAACCACTTTTAGATATAAAATGGTTTTGTAGAACTTCAGCATTTTCACAAAGAAGCTAGCAGTCGAGCTGGCTCCCTCAAGAAGTGCTATGTGTCGTTGCTCCTGCACCCCAATTGTCGATTCCATAGGAACTCTAACAGGATTGAGCGACACTGCAGGCAAGTCAACGAGTCATGTAACAGACCTTGCATGCGGGCAATGTCGTCGAGGTCGTATCGAAAAGGAAAGGTCATGGCTTCGTCTAGCTCTGCGGAATCTTTCAGAACGACGACGAAACCGAACAGTTCCTGATTGGAAAAGGAAGAGTTCACGGGCCAGCCAGTAGTGGTCAAAGAGTTGGTCTCCTCGGACCCACCTTTGTGCGATTCGCGGAATTGATTCATACAGGTCATTGACTGCAAGTCGGATTGTTCCACACCCAACTCCCGTCGGAGGATGCGCAAGGCTGTGTCTCGATAATGGTTACCGAGATCGCTCCTCGTGAGCGGCGCAACTCGTCCACCACAAAAATCCAGAGTGGGGCGCTGGAGTCCGACGCGGTATTGGGGTCGGGGAAAGACCAGGGCATTGTTTTGCAAGGTCAATACGATCAAGCTATGATCCTTTTCGACTCGCCAGTAGTCCAAGTCTTCTTGTAGTGGCGACTGGGTATGCGTTGTTGATGGATTGTCTCGCCATCGCTCGCAACGCAAGGTAAGCCACGGTGACGAAATTGTGGTGACTGTGGAAATCAGTCTCCATGGCTCCGTTTGTTCCGTGATCCAATTGGCCACCGACTCGCTGTCATACGTAGTATAGTTCATATCGTTCTGCTCCGCATTCACGACGCCGTACCGTTGCGTATTCCTAATTCGACGGGTATTTACCGCCAACGTGAACGATTGTACCGACGAGCGATGAGGCCTTGCTGTCAATGAGAGCACTGATCGACCCGGGAGCCCAAATATACCAAGATGAAGTCGGCAAAGATAATCGGCGTTGTTGTTCGTCCCGATCCAGGCGATCGCGAAAGTCGGGAATGCCAATATGACGATCCTCAGGGCAACGATCATTCGGCCACCCGCTAGGAATACCATCTGAGGTACCCCGTTATCGTCGGGGACGAGACCGATCTTCCCACCAATCCCTTCCGTGCTGCTGCCGTTGTCACAACGAATTGTTGACTGTCGATGATGTTACACTTTTTGTATCCGGCCGACGTACTGGGCTTTGGGTCGGTCGAACGGATCCGATGGATGCGCGCTTCTCGTCGAGAATGCGAAGCGAAGTGGAAACGGAACAATCGGGAGTCGTCGAACAGTTGACTTATTGCGGGACTCGGTTCACGAGTGAGCGAGGGCCACATTTCCTGTCCGTTGCTTTTTCGTGGAATCTAAGTGTAAATTTAGAGAAATATTGCGAAAGCTACCGACTCCCAAAGAATCGATCAAGGAATGCATAGGCAGTAAATGCTGCCGTCTAGTCGTAATTTACATTGTCCAGTTTGTTTTAATAGAACAATGAGATTAATCTAAAACGAGAGGTGGCGTGGATATGTGTGCGGATGCAAAACTGCCGAGAGTGCCATCGTCTACTCACAGTCAATGAGCTACACACAATCACACCGTAGTTCGAGGGCGTTTATCGTATCCCAACCAAAAAAGTCCGTACGTACCGAGGCCCAACAGAGATACCAGCCACTACCACCCATAACCTGAGCTTACAGCAAATTCTTGTGGGTGAACGTCCGTTTCGGGTCGGCCCCGGCAAAGTCGGTCGCCAGGTAAGATTCTCCCGACAGACTACGCAACTGCCACTTGGTCGTCAAAAGTCCTTCGACTCCGACGGGTCCCCGCGCATGAATCCGACCGGTGGAAATACCCACTTCGGCGCCGAGCCCGAGCCGGTAACCGTCGGCGAAACGGGTCGAGGTATTGCAAAAGACGCAAGCGGCGTCGACCTTTTGTAGAAAAATTTCTCCGGCGGGCGAGTCCGGCGCACACACAATCGCTTCGGTGTGGCCACTACCGTTTTCGTGGATCCAGTCAATAGCCTCGTCTATGCTGTCGACAATTTCGACCAGGCACGTCAAATCGCCGTACTCGTGCTTGGTCTTTTGGGTGGCCACGTCGCTTAATCCAGCCTTCATGGCTTTGGGGCCACCGAGGCACTTGACGCCGGCCGAGCGGAGGGCCTGTAAGACATTCAAGGCGACGCCGTTTTCGACCGTGTCGGCGTGTAAAAGCAAGGTTTCCATGGCGTTGCAGGCGGAGGGATAGTCCGTCTTGGCGTCGACGGCAATCCGACACGCGGCTTCTGCCGACGCACTGGCGTCAATATAGACGTGACACACGCCGTCGGCGTGTCCCAAAACCGGAATCTTGGTATTCTCCTGAATGTAGCTGACCAGGGCGTTGGAACCCCGAGGAATGACCAAATCGATCGTGTCGTCGAGGGAGAGTAGATCATTGACTTGACCACGAGACGTGACGAGACCAATAATGTCTTTGGAAATGAGTCCTTCACTGCCTTTTTCAATGGCATCTCCAATAACGTCGTGCAAGGCCGTGTTGGAATGGTAGGCCTCCTTGCCGCCCTTGAGCAAGAGCCCATTGCTGGAGGCTAGTGCGAGCGAGGCAATTTGGGGTAGGCTATCCGGTCGAGATTCAAAGATAATGAGGAGTACGCCAATGGGGACGGTGGTGAGGGACAATTCGAGTCCGTCGGCCAGTTCTCGTTTGGCCTTGACGTTGCCGAGGGGATCTGGGAGTGTGGCGAGTTGGCGAATACCGGTCACAAGCGTGGCCAGTTTTTCGTCCGTCAAGCCGAGTCTCTTGACGAGAGGTCCCGCCACTTTGTCTTGGGCGGCGTTGGCCAAATCAAGTTGGTTGGCCTGTACGATTTCGTCCTTGCGGGTCAGCAGGGCGTCGGCAACGGCGTTGAGTATATTCCGACGAACTTCGGCCGGGAGTGCCTGGAGTTTACGGGCTTCTCGGCGAGCCCGCAAGGCCATATCGCGGGCCCCATCCGAACACGATTCTTCGTCCTGTCCAGTGTAAGAATATGTGAGTGGGCGGTTGACAAGAATAATCAAGCATTCGCACGACAGATGACCCAACAACAATTGTACGACTACAACAGTCCCACGACAACCAACCAAGCACACGTCAACTTACTTCGACGGAATGAACGAGTTCATCGAGGGCTTGGGTTTCGAGGTCACTACCGGGGGTGGCAAAGAGAGTGCCCTTGCCGGTTTCGGCCCCGTCCCAGTCCTTACTGAGTACGGCACGGACGACGTCGAGGTCACTCCCGGCGCAAATAACGCAGGCGGTACAGGCCGATCCGGGTGCGACGGCGTTCCGGGCGGCATCAATTTTGGCGGCCATCCCGCCGCGACCTTGGGCACTCTTGACGCCGATTCCGACTTGTTCCGTGTTGGCGTGATAAAAGGGTATGAGTTTGGCCTTGGGGTGTGTGGGCGGGAGCGTGTAGACACCGTCCACATCGGTGAGCAGGAGGAGTACTTCGGCTCCGAAGGTGCGGGCGCAGAGCGCCGCGAGACTGTCGTTGTCGGAAAAGACGGGTTCGGCTTCTTGCGTGGTTCCGGGCAGTACGGATACGGCATCGTTTTCGTTGACAATGGGGACAATACCGAGCGAGAGGAGTCGATCCACGGCGTAGCGTAGGTTCTGCAGATGATGTGCGTCCCCGAAATCCGCCTGTGTGAGCAACATTTGCGACGCCGTGACGCCCTTGGGCGAGAAGAGACTCTGGTAGAGATTCATGAGTTCGAATTGTCCCGCCGCCGCGTAGGACTTTGCGGCGGATGTTTCCATGTGTTCGTTAATGGTGAGTAGATCGGAGATGGAGGTTGTCGGGGTGAGTCGTTGTGCGTGTGCGGAATGCGAATCCGGCAGAATGGTGTCGTGCGTGTCTTCCGTGACGGCGTGCAGTCCACTCCCCAAGTGCGCGTGGTGACTGTCGGACTTGTGCAGATCCTTGAAGCTCATGTTGAGGCGTGCCTGTTTGCGCAAGAGATTCTTGCCCATGCCGACGGCTCCGGAACTCACAAAGATGACTTCGACGCCGGCTTGATTCAGTGCCGCAATCTGCTCCACAATGGCGCCGAGACGCGTGAGCGACGGTGACCCGTCGTCGTTCGCCACCACCGAAGTGCCGGCCTTGATGACGACGCGTCGCGCCATGCGCAACGCCGCACGCGAACGACACTCGTTGCGGGAATTGCCAAAGTCGGTTGCTTGCATCTTGAGCATCATTCTTGCGTGATTATATGATTGTTGTTGTTGTATGAGTATCGTGTGTAGTTACTCTTGTTGTTACTGTTGGGAAAGTTGTGTCTAGCGACCGATGAATTGGTACGACGACTTCAAAGAAAGCCAAGGATATCCGGGTCGATTGGTTGATCCAAGTATTGTGTATGTGAGTGTGTGTGTGTGTGGAACTCCAGAAGGTCGGTTCGTGTTTTTCCGGACGACGACGAAAATGACCGGTCAACCTACGGATGTTGCTGGTAGTAAGTGCAAGTAAGGACAAGTCAAAGGTGGCCAGACGCTACCGGTACTGGTACTACCACACGGGGAAACAGTCGCAGTCGGGAGCAGCTGGCGGTGCCACGGGGTCGGAATCGTGGCCGATCGAGTTCGAATCCTTTCCACAAAAAAAACCACATAGAATATGCGACATACACCAGGACAGACTAATCCATCCATAGACACATACAACTCGGTAACGACGGCGGCAACGGTGCACTTGCATCCGCTGACGTATCCGACCAACGGACACACACGTACACCATCGTTCGTTTCCTGACAGCCACACAAACAAAACCAACCAACGGGATGCCTGCCCAAACCCCCAAGCAAAGCAACACAAAGCATTCTGGATTGTCGCTACGCGGACAGACAGAAGGACAGACTTGATCCAAGGAAATCTCCAAGACCACTTTCTCGACCCAAGCTCTTCGTGCCAACGAACAGAATGGAACCAAAACAGTAAACACGACTCGTGACGTCCGGATGGTCGGTGAGGAACAATCCCGAACCCATTCCGCCAACGTTTCCGGTCGGTTTCTGTAACGAACGAACGAACTCAAATGCAACAAACGCGACCAAGCAAAACCAAAAAACCCCTTCATTCAGCAACCTTCCACTGTTGCTCACAGTCAATCCTTCCAGGTCTCACAACAACGAATATTCATCTTGCAGTCAATCGATACGATCTATATACCCACCTTTTGTTGTTTTATTTGCTCCCTCATGTTCGTGTCGGTCCCTCTCGTAACGGCTGGTGTGTGTACCACGGCAGTCTGTGGTTGGTTCTTCACCCGTCGAACCGCCCCGCCGTTACTGCCTTCCTCCGTACGTGCCTATTTGGAAACCGTCAACGGCACCGATGGCGTCGTCATCAAACCCGGTGTATTGACGGAAGCCGAGCGAGAAGTCATGACCGACAGTTTTTTGAAAGGTCCGGATTTCGCCTGGATGATGCGGGAACCCGATCACGAGACGCTCGATCCCCGCAAGCACCGCGACGGCACACGCTACATGCTCGAAGTTATGTTTCGATTCGCCCAACGCTACGGATACGTCCTCATTGCGCGAGGCAACGGCGACAATACCGAACACGGGACGTTTCTTGGGGCCGTCTACCTTTTGCCGCCCTACACGCGCCGGTGGCTCTAGAAACTACACTTTTACCGCAGTGTCTTGCCCCTCGGACGACCCGTGCCCACCACGACGCACGCGGCCGCGGCCGCACGCTTTGACGTCTTTTGTGCAGCCCTGGACTACCACCGTCACACGGTGGTGTGTCAGGATACTCCGCACTGGTACGTGGCCGCGGTCGCCGTGGCACCGTCCGCACAAGGCCACGGGGTGGGACGCAAGCTCCTCGCGGTGGCCCAGGAATGCGCCGCGCACGATGCCGTCCCACTCTTTCTTGATTGCCACGACGGCAACGTGCCTTTTTACGAAAAAATGGGAATGGTATCGCGAGTGCGCTACGTTCTACGACCCAATCATCAAGGCCAGCGCCAGTCGGAAAACGTGACGGAACAACCCGACGACTTTTACTTTCACGCCATGGTACACGAACCGAAAAATGCTCACACAAATTGAAGTATTATTCACCTGAATCACTACAGTAGACGTTACCTGCCAGCACTGTACAAAAAAGACTTTCCACTTTTGCCAATCAATAGTAGCCCGTCGCCCTCACTGCCTACCTTTCTACCTACTCCAAGATTGGGTAGTCCGCGTGGAAAATTGGCTCGAGAAAGCACACCACCATAAATCGAGTGTCTGTAACTTCTTGCTGGAACGGGACCTCCACGACGCCTTCCACTCCAAACTGGTCGGTAAAAGGAAAATTGGTGTCCGTGCCCGCTACAACACAGTAGTCGTCCACCACAATGAGTTGCTCATTGGTCACCTGCGTCTGAGCGTACTTGAAGATGCCGTTGCCGTCCACATCCCACGGGTCACTAATGTCGTGATAGTTGAGCACACATTTCTTGTTGCGCATCACCATATCGTTGTCAGTGTCCAACAGGTCCACCACGCACACCTTGTTGGCCGGCATGACCGGAGAAGGAAAGAAGTATCCCGACGGAAAGCCGTTCCGCTCAATCACGACGACCTTTGAGCTCGATCCGGGAATGGCCGAAACGTCGGCAATATTTTCTCCGTTGAGTTCAAACGGATAGTATCCCAGAAATTCATCAAACCGGGGCGGGTGATCCTTGGTACAATCTCCAGGGTCTACGCGGTAAACGCGGACGCCGGGTTCATCCCCCAGAGTCGAGTCTCCTGTAGTCTTTTCTAAAAATGCCGCAATGGAGCCGTCGGCCAAGACCGAAAAGCCTTCAAATCCACCGGAAGGATCGTGTTTGCGATATTCCGACGCCTCCACCACTTCCGAAGCTACCGAGGAGCACGTGTTGGCCTCCAAATCCTCTCGGCTGCAGTGAACTTTGTCGCCACGCGTTGAAAGGAACTTTCCGTTGAAACGACCGTGACGGTGGATATCCGGAGTACGTACAAAGTTGGATTGGACAATACCGGTGCTCGGGTCTATGGCAAAAATGGCCGGCATGAGTTCGTCACCAACAATAGCGCAGGAGTGGTTAATCACCGCCATACCCTCCACGTCGAAATCGCGACCAGTCAGTACACGAAGTCTCTTGTATTCGTCCCAAGTAGAGTCGGGAACTGCGTAGGTGACCTGGATATCGGCGCCGTTTTCCCACTTGATGAAAGCGTGAGGATCGTGAATCAGCAGCGTCTCGAGATTCTCTGTCTCGGTGTACGTTTCGAACGTTGATTCTCCGTGTCGGTAAGTAAATGGCTTTTGGATCTTCATATGCACAATATTGAGTGCGTAATCTTCCGAATTGTCCGACGATCCGAAACCATTGTCGGACAGACACAAGTATTCGCCCCGAACAGCGCTGCCTTCTTTGTCGTAATAGAACTCAATGTCGGAAAAGCCAACACTGCACAATCAAAGCAAAGGAACAGCGAAATTTGAGATCACACGGTGCGAGCCCAAAATAATGGAAGAAGAGTTACATACCTTGGAACGTAGTTGTATGGACCGCCAGGGATGTCCTTGGTTCCACTCGTAACATCCTTGAGAATATCGGGAATATTAGAATTGGGATAATTTAAAAGTCCGACCTGGAAGGATGAACGAACAGGGAACAGAACCTTGTGTAAGAGATATATAATCTTTGGCTTGAACACTCAGCAAAGAAAGGCTGTGGTTGGGCATTTGAAATCTTCTTTGCCGAGACCGGAGACACGTACCAGATAATGTTGCTGATAGCTTTCGGCTGGATTGACAACGTTGACGTCTCGACCGCTTTTGGCTTTCGTAGGCGTACCTTCATTCCCGCGAGCTCCACCTGCTTTTTTCTCTTTGCTACCTTTAAGACTACGAATGGGTACCCAAGTGTGATCCCCAGAAGCGAAGGGACTGCCAAGCATAAAGGCAGAGGCCAAGTAGGAGAAGTTTGTCATGGGTATTGCAAGTCAGACAAATATCAATACCTGTAGCCCAATAGATGAACCGCAAAAAAATCAGCCAAAGTACTATAAAAAGAATCGGCTTCTTACTAGTGGCTGTGAGAGCGAATGAAGGAGTAGAACCTTCACGTTGGCAAATTCCCAGCTTGCAATGTTTTAAGTTACAAGAACTTACAATGTGCAACGAAACAACCAATTCACAGACAATGAAAAAATGAGACCCAGAGATACGGAGGCATGCGCATAGGTGTTTGCTGATTTCTTGAATTAGTAGTGTAAGAGAGAGCTCACTGTATCATAGGTATGAAACCGAATCTTTGGCAATTGAGTAAGATTCAACTCCTAAATACAGTTTTACAACGGAAACTTCACCCCTAATATTTACCGGACAAAGCCGCGATACTACTTTGTGGCTGAATCTATTGGATTCTTTATCCTTAGAGGTACTTTTAGAAAGCTCGGTTTCATGATTAGCACATGTGCAGGAATCGGTGTTTTCCACGAAAGCTGGACGTCCGGTATGCGCCTCAATTATACACAGTACTATGTATACCCCATAACGAACCGGTTCTCAATATCGCTCTAGAGATAAGCTAACTGAAAGACTACACCATCTTTTGACAAGAAGGACGACGCGAGGACAAGGGAGAGCTTCCAAGTTAAGTCTTTCTATACGAAGCTCTTGCGTTTGAACGCCTATCTAGCCTTCCCCAAACGAGCTCGGTATCTTACACAATGACCTTGGGAAATTTTGCTAAAGATCGTCCGGCTCTATCTGAAGAACACCGGGAGAAAATCGAACCGGTTAACTATTTATTTCCTACATACCTTGGTGGGTTTCATGTGTACAACAGCTACACCCAGTGGTGAGCCGCCACGCCTTTTTCGCGCAATGCATGGAACAGCGTCAGACTATCATGAACCGACCCGTTCACTTTCTTACCCCAGGAGCGCTCCATCTCGGCCATATGGACGTGGTGCTCGAAGTAGAACTGATCGACCAACACATGAAGTCTAGGGTTGTTCAAAAGCTGTTCTACCATTGGCATTTCAACGCTGGGTGTATCGATATCGAGTTTGACGACGATCAAGTCTTCCGGCCCGTAGTTCTCCAGCAACATACGCAGAGGATTACGTGAACCATCAGGGTCGGGGTCGACCGGTACGTTGATCCAGTGGTAGGCCGCTTGCATTTCATCAGGAAGCAGTCGAAACACTTTGTCGGGCTCGGTGGGTGTCACTTCGTAGGCGTAGATATGGTCAAAGGGCATGCCAAATTGCGCATACAACTTAATCAAGGTCATGGCTGGACTGGCTTTATCTCCATGAAAATCTAAGCTCGCGCCCATGTCGACAAATACGGTGCGACTGGTGCTTGACATTCGGCGACACATGGCCGCAAAATCGTGTACCAGATAGTCTAGATTCATGAAGAACTTTGCCTTGTTGCTGCAAAATCCTATATGGCGCAAGGACGGCAGCAATGGCTCGACGAATCCCATCCGGGTCGTCTCGGACAGTTGTTGACTCTGGAAGATACCACCCACTAGACCGTTCGGATGGAGCTCCAAGGAATCGCAAACGGAGGTTCCGTCAGGGTCCGCAACCGAGCTGACCAAAGCTTTGCGCAAGTCGGTAAAGGGGGATGTGAAATTGCGCACTCGTTCGTAATAGTGGCCCAATTCCCTAACGTACTTGTGCAGATCATCGTACACTGTAGAGGCTTTTTTGTCGTTCCAAATGGTGCAGCAAAACGACGAGTTGAGACTCGTGGCTTGGTATCCGAGCTGCTTTGTGTGCTTTAAAATGTAATCTTCCATTGGTGCCGATCGGTACGGCTTGAATGGTGCAGCTACTCTGCTAAAAGCGTGATCCAAGTCGGCGGTTTGGGAAACTGCGGTCGTTGGGCAATCGAGGGACGACCGTATATATCCCTGCAGTGAGGGTGTCATCATGTTATGAAGCACGGCGACCGCGCAGCCGCCGAGCATGAGCAATCGAAGAGGGATGGCCTGAACCATGGAACAAGATTTCTTTTCCACCATGACGAAAGGGGTGCGGAAATATGGCAGATCTGGTGTACGGCAAACACGCCAAAGGTTAGAGCATATGGATGAGAAATCGACTGGCGGAATTTTTAGCTACTAACATTAGGAGTGCATCGTTTAAAGCAACTGACCCTGTGCTGCAATAATTATGAATAGAACGTTTTTTGTTAATTGTAAGGCACAGAAACGATCTTGTAAGCTTTATTATCATATATGATATCTGTCACAAAATTATCCAACCCATCGATATCTATCGTCCATGCGATAAAAATATATCCAATCTAACGCCACATTATACATACGTCAAAGTATGACATTTTTCTTTTTAAAAGAACTTGCGTTTCCTCTCCGGCTGTTCATTCAAATTGGATGAACATGAAAGCTGGCAAGCCTTGCCGGATGGAATGCCAAGCCGGCAACCGTAGCTTACAGTTATTTGTCACGATGATATTGTTGGTTACCGAACACAAGCGATTGCGATGATAGATTTCTAGTCTTAATCGAGACAACAACTCTCGGTACAGAAGATCTCTGCTCTACGGGAAAACAAAAAACCCATCTCACCCAACACAATCTTGTATAGTTCATTGTCAACAAAGCGCAGTGAGCAGATTTCTTATCGCAGTTCACTGAAAATGAACGAAGCTGTAGCCCTGCGTAGACGTCCTTTCAGGTGTCAAGCGTTGACAGTGAAGTGGTCGAAAGGGTGAGTGAACCTTGCTCGGTTCGATTTTCTGTTCCAATCGCAAGATTCCACCTACAGTCAAGCGACCGATGAGGTCTCCATCAGTAATAACCCACTACTTTGACGAGCCTTAATCGACGTCGTCTTTTATCTTTTAGGGATAGCAGAAATAGAAACTTTTTATGTGAAACTGGTCTTCATACCGCATCGTCTTGGCCCAAGGTGTTATCCTTCCGCAACGGCAAAGTTGTCTCTTCTACCGGCGCCACTATTGCCAATACGGATGCTGCAGCAGTAGGGCTGGTACTGCTGCTGTGGGGACGTCGCCGGTGAGAGGCGAACAAATCATACTGATCGGATGTGGTGGCGTGGTGCAGCAGGGTTTTGCGTTCCACGTGATACTCCCCCTTAACGATCCCGACCGTGTTGTGGTGCAAATCACGGGGTATGGCCGAATCGAGCAAGGCTCGGACAAAACCAGGTCGCGGCGGTTGCACCAATTGGTCTTCGTCGTCACCCGACGTCGTATCGGGATCTTCGTCGTTTCCTTCGCTCTGACTACAGGCATCGTCGTTTTCATCTTCATCGCCGTCTTCCTCATCAAAGTCTTGGACGGGCGCTAAGGGTCTCGCCAAATCCTCTTCCCAGGCGGGTATAGGTGGCCCAACGACATTTTCTTCGTCCGTGTCTATGCTACTTGCCCGCGACGTCGTTGGAACCTTCGAAAGAGATGGATGTGCGTATTCGTCCCAGTGATCAGCCGTATGCAATGAGTTGGAATCTAACGTGACCATTTCCATAGCCCGCCCATCCGCACTGGAGCCTCGCAAATGTCTACCACCACCCGACGATTTGCTCGTACCGTCGTCCATTTGAAAAAGTGCCTGTTGCCGGTTTTGGCGTCCCAAACGCTTCATGCCGGCAAGGTGGTACGGACTCCGGTGTTGTAAAGCTCGTGTCCGGGCGTGTACGGCTTGCGGTGAATACTCCGAATGCGGAAAGACAAAGGTGTGCACTACCGCGGCCAAGAACATTTCCATACAAATCAAATAGTCCTGAATCGCCTTGGCCACATCTTCCGGGGTCCAGTTCGTGTCCTGCCCTACGCTGTAGTGCGGTATCATATTCATTTTGTACAAGATTGCAATTACTACCGACTGCCACCTGGCGATAGAAAGCGTTGTTTCGCAGCGTGAGAAAGACCTTTCGTACTCCAGTCGGGAATCAAGCCGAGAAGTCGACTCGGTACGGTACCGGAGATTGTTCGCTCGGCAGGTCGAAACGTACAAACACAAGCAGCGAGACTTACCAGGTGAAAAAGACGAGGGCCTTGACGGAAAGAAATTTTCCGACGGGTCGAATTGCGGCGAGTTCGTTTTTCGTGGCGTAGTAAAAGAATATGAGACAATACAAGGCCCAGCACTGGGATATGTTGGTCAATACACAAATATAGAGATATCCGCCCTTGTAGGTGAAGTTTCCTTCCTTGTAGAGTCCGTGTCTTTCCAGAATCATGACGGCGATACTGAAAAAGAATTTCAGGAGCACGTACTGGAGAACCCCGAATTTACACTTGACGAAGAATGGGGACGTCCAGTGGACACGTTTTTCGGGACGACTGCTGCGTCGTACGGCACCGTTGTCGTGCGGGCTGGTAGTGGTGGCGGTGTCGGCAATCACGGAGCGTCGGACGGGTTGTCCCATAAGCCACGGTTTGAGGCCGCAGTACTGGAGTCCCCACATGTGGACCCCACGGGTAGGAGACTTGTCCTTCAACAACAAGATGAGAGCTTCTTCGCCACCCAGAACTTGAATGAGGAACTGTAAAAAGCTGTAGAGGACGTAGGATTCGTACAAGTCCCGGAGCGTTTCAATGTAAATAGCGTGTTTGTGAAAGCGCATGGCGAGCCAACTGTGTGCGAATCAGCAAATGACAAAGGAGAGAATAGCATTGGGGATCAGTCTCTAGTGACGAGTTCACGTTTCCATCGGAAAGGGTGACGGAATTGTATTGCTACATCGAGTGTCGGCTTTGAGGCAGACGTACCTTTCGACGGAATAAATGGGTACCATCCATAAAATGCGTACCACGTAGACTTGCACGTGTGGTTGGTTATAATTGGACAAATGCGACACGATCCCTCCCATGGAAATGGGAAATCCCAGTAGTACAAAGGCGCCAGCGGAGAACCAGGCAATGAGATGCGGGTCGGTCCCGTGATTGAACAGTTCGTAGCTGTACCAGACGGAAGCCCCCGCCAGAGCCAAGACGGTCCCCCAAAAGACAATTTTGGCGAGTACATTGACACAGGAGAGTGTGTTTCGCACGGTCCGGTGTCGACAACAGAGTTGCAGACAGGTTGAAAGCGATCCGGCGTGTCGGGGTGATCGGGTGGGGTAATCGGACGGCGGCAATCCGGTGGACGGGTGCTGTGGATCGTACAGATGATCACGATGACGGCGTTTGCGACGCCCTCGACGAGCCTTGTGTGCCGCTGCGTGACTACTACCGCCGGCACCGGTCCCGCCCGACCACGTGTACGGTGTTTTGCGCGAACGAAAGAGACTCGTTTTCCCGGTGGGGTTGGAGACGTTGG
Organism: Phaeodactylum tricornutum CCAP 1055/1; assembly: GCF_000150955.2. Lineage (NCBI taxonomy): Eukaryota > Bacillariophyta > Bacillariophyceae > Surirellales > Neidiaceae > Phaeodactylum > Phaeodactylum tricornutum. The sequence continues at coordinate 455,412 of NC_011691.1, forward strand.
ACGGGACCGATACCGCCGCAGCACTGTCCAGTCGCGGCGATTCGGAAGACTGTAACAATAGGGGACGCTGTAACAAGACGTCGTCCTCGTCGTCTTCGGGGTGTTGTTGTTGTTGTTGTTGTTGTTGTTGTTGCTGCTGATCGTGTAAGAGAGACGTATTCAGACTCAGACTCTCCGCCGCTTCCACGGAATCGTCCTGCGGATTGCCTTCCGTCACAACGTCTTCGTCGCTCGTATCGACGATTGCCTGACGCCTAAACATTGTACCGCGAGACCAGTAAAGTCAACAGAGAAAATATAGATCCCTCCTTGGTAGTGGCAACGAACGATGGCGTGCTGCTTCTCGGACGGCTACTGGCGTTACGAACGAAGGGAAACGGAGGGAAGGTCTGGAGCGCGGGTGTCCAAGGCAGTTTCTACGACGCACACAAGTCCAGGCGCAGCGACGGTTGGTTCCAAACAGCGAACGACAGCGACAGGGTAGGTGGGAAGGTACCGTTGCCGCAAAAGACAACAAGTGGAAAGGGACAATGGAGACGATGATTTTCTACGAATCGTGCTTGGAACCGACCGATGCGACTCGAGGGGACTTTCCCCTCCTACCGTGTGAAGCACTACCAGTGTGACTCGAATGGTACTACGTGTACGGACGGGACGCCGCGCGTACCCGAGAGGAAACCGACACTGGCTATTGCTCGGTCCGTCACGGTCCGTCGTACCCCCCAGCTTGTGTCGTTGGGAACTCACTCTCACTGTTAGGCAGCTACCGTACATCGTAGATAGGTAGCAACCAAGGCAAGAACCAACGGACTACCTATGCGATAGATACACGCGCAACGGAATTTTCGTGGTCATTCCTTTCCTGAAGAGGGTCATTGCGGACGTCAAAAAGGTAGTTTCCATCTAGTTGAAAACCCTTTTGACATATTCGTCCGAAATACTGTCTAGGAACACCGCTCGAGTTTGGGCCTGATGTCTCTCCATCATTCTCCATGAGAAACCATAGTGTCAATGGTTCCCTGTAAACCGTCCATATATTTGACTACGACATGTCGAAAGATCTACAACAATTCACATTGCAGAGCATTTTGTGTCGATCCGAACTATCTATTTCGGAAGTAGGACGGGATTGGCGGTTGGTCCCGAATTGGCTTCTGGTGATTGTCCGAGACAAAGAGTCCATTATGGGTGGAAACGGAAGCAACGGACGCAGCGTGCGACTGCTTTCGTTGAACGGAAATATAACGCATATCACTCTTTTCCACTATTGTGTCTCACAGTCACGAAGATTTCGCCAGTCGTGGGACCGGTCGGCTTCCGGTTGTAAGGATCCGTTCACATTATAGGACACGCACACAAAGACGAAGGAGCTCACCACCTTTTTCTGCGGGCCCTGTCCAAAGTCCTTTCCGTCCCCACACTTTGGCACACAAAGTCCTACATACTGGATAATCATTATTCGTCCAACCCTCATCATCGTACATACATCATCATCATGCCGGATGAAGAACTTGGGGCTTTCCCGACCCAGGATCGAGGTATCAATGGACAGGATGACGTCGATCGAGACTTGACAAAAGCCAACAACGAGTCGTGCTGTGCTCGTTTGAGGCTGGGTGGTGTCGTGGTGGGCCTTTTCTTGTTCGTTGGTTGCTCAGTCGCCTTGTTCTGGAACGAAGGTCGGTCCGTCCGACGCGACAAAGACCTGAACGACGGGAAAAACGTGGTGGTGGAAACGACTCTCCAGGATTTTGGCAATCGTACGGCGGCCACCGAACGTTTCCAAAACAAGCTGATACATATCACTGGTCCGCTCACCGCGAATACGACCTTGACGGATCCCGTCTTTGGCGTATCCTCACTCGGTGCGGCTGGTGCCAGTACTCCGGAGGGGGCGGCTCTGAAACTACGCCGCTCCGTCGATATGTTGCAATGGAGCGAACAAAGTACCACCAATTCAAACTCGGACGGTAAGGGTTCACAACGGACTACCTACAGCTACAGCTCCGTCTGGTCCAACACCCTCATTGATTCGTCTCGTTTTCAACGCCGACAAACTCCGGAAAATCCCAAGTCATTTCCGTTCGAAAGTTGGCAAGCTTCCGCTGATCCAATCCTGTTGGGCAATCGCATTCCATTGTCCTCTGCTGTTGCCAATCGCGTTAACTGGTACACCAATCCTACTACTGGTGTCGACTTTTTACCGTCCATTGCGAGTCTTCCGATTGATTCAACCAAACGGCAGCGACTCGAAGTACTGAATGACCAGCATTTTGGCAAGAAAGGATACTTCTACCATAATCTCAATCTTGTGAGTTCATCAAATCCAGAGATCGGAGATTGTCGAATCGCTTTTGAAATTGTCCAACCAGACACGGTCAGTATCGTCGCCTTTTACGCTACCCCCGGTCAAACTCTCAATCCGTACAGCACTGACCGCGGCGGGACAATTTTATTTCTGAAACGGGGAACCTTTTCGGCAGCCGAAATGTTTGCCGAAGCAGAGGCGGAGAATAAGCAGCTCACTTGGTTAATCCGTGTCCTCGGATTTGTCGGCATGTTCGTCTCAGTGTTACTCATCTTGCAACCCGTCGCAAACTTTATCGAGATCCTACCCTGCGGTGTGGGTGATTTTATGGCAGGCACCATGAAATGCTGTGTATTTCCCACTGTTGCGTTCATCATTACCTTTCCATTATCTTTGCTGATTATAAGTCTCGCGTGGGTAGTGTACCGACCGGCGATTGCCATTCCGGTGGCGGTGGCAGCATTCGGGTTCTTGGTGTACGGATGTCGACAGAGCCGACGCAAGAGGAACAAGCTTCAGGCTCAACAAGAGCAACAAACATCTTCGACACACATCGATAACTATGACTTGCACTTGTCGCAGGGACAGCAGGCCACTTCAGTGCATATTGGTATCGAACCAGCAACAAAAGCAGAACCAGATGTGATCCTGTACGAGCCGTACAAACCCGATTGGTCCAAATAATGAGGCTATTTACAGCTATCCTGTGAGACTCAGATTACGGCGAAAGAAGTGTGTGTGGACTTTGCTAGTGTAGCCTTGATTAACGGTAATTGTAAATTGATAAGCAAGTTCTGAGCTAACTTTTCGTGACACGAACATAGAAGGTCCAGCTCCAACGAGAAGGCCCAGCTTCTTTGCCTTTGGTCTAGGTACATACCGGAAAATACATTTTGCAGGTTTCCTCTCTTTCCTTGATAGTTTGAAATAGAAATCCAGATTTACAAAATACGACGAAAGTCATAATCGCCATCTCTCGCCTCCTCTTTAGAGCTTTGCTTTCTTCCTTCCATAATTTGCTCGGTTTATCGAGCTCTTTCCAAAGGCTGGTATCGTACGATACGTGCTCACCAATTGCATCATTAGTCGCTTTCTCTTGCGGTACCCGTCCTTTGGGGTAGTCTCGAAAATGTCGCTGCAAATCACCCTGCTTGGAAAGCGACTGGGACAATTGCAAGAATTGGTCCCGGTCTAGCTGCTGCGCGGTAGAATCCATGGAAACGTCGAGGACTGAAGATTTGCAGTGAATCGAATTCCTTGTTGTCAGCGATGCCGTTGTCAATGTCGTTCGTTATCGTTCACGATAACCACGAAGAAGTGAAGCATCACAACCCAATTGTAGCATTGATAGTAAGGTCAGCGGTAAGATCCAGAAGATTGGAAGACCATGGAGTTCGAATCTATCGTATCTGAAACAAGGCACTCTGGATGGATGAGTCTTGACCGTTTGGAGAAGACATCAGCAAGTACACCCCGGGAATAATCACACCTTCGAATCGGTCTCCTCTTCAAATGCTTGGTTCAGCACGATTATGTACGACTGTCTTAAGATTCGCAGACGAATCAATCTTTGTTCCGAGCTGAATAGGACCCGTGCGCTCGCAAACTTGCCAAAAGTCTGTGTCTACAGGAGAGTAAGCGGCAGCGTTATCTGGAAGGACTAGCTAGAAAAGACTGACGCACTTGGTGCCAATCGTGTTTTTTGGTCGTTGTTGTTCCTGGAGCATCCACCGGCAAAGTAGACAAAGTAACAGGTTGGCCGTGAGAATAATCATCAGTCAGGGCCACGCAATCGTACTTGCATCGGTCGTTTTTGACTACGGTCTTGTGAATTGGCAGGACCCAAACGACGTGGCGATTTTTGCGACTCTCCAGTCAGATTCGGTCGTACGAATCTCGCCTTTCAAACGCGGCCGGGGGTGAATGGAACAAAATCTTATTCACTCGCTCGATGGTGATTCGGAAGGTAAAGGACTCATAGTCAACCTGCCTGAGCAGTTTTTTCGTTTTCTCCGCAGACAGAACGTTGTCGTGCGAAGCTTTTTTGCGTGGCTAGCTAGATGCCGATGGTAGATGGATTGTGACCAGTGCTGGCCATTATGGTTATTGATTCAATGGCCTATTTCTCCAATTTGGCACGATTTCAAAGTCATGGACATTTATTATATTTAACAAATGGGGGAGGCTCATTCTTTCATTTTGTAGGTAGTTGATAGCGTTCTGGGGAATCACATTTACCCCTATCAACCTTCCCAGTCTGCGGTTGGTTCCGTATCCTGTTGCGCGACTCGGTTTGTTTCCCAAGCCTTCCGGATGAGCACGACATTCATCGAAACACGACCGGTGCGAGGCTGGCATGCCTTTCGTGGTAGGGACTGTACCGGACTGTGATGCACAAAAGCGCGTGCTTTCTCTAGTTTCCGCAAACACACAAAAAGAGATTGCTAGAGAGGATTGGCAGCTTTTCGTCATCAAAACAATCTTGCCGGAACCTTTCTTTTCACTCGACCCTCATGATTCCAAAAGTCACAGCAATGGCGTCCTATACGCTGCTACTTTTCCTGCTCGCGCATCCGGTGGGTGCAGCGTCGTCACTCATCAAAGAAGTTCCTCAAGAGCTCAAAGGCAAAAACGCAAATCTCGACTCAACAAGCGTGTCTCTAGCAATTGTTGCTCCAGAGGACGCGTGGGAAGAACTTCTTCCCGGACACGACGACAAGGAAGAGCGCTCTCTGCAAGATGAGATTCCCACCATCACTTTGTACAACGAAGCATTCGGTAGTGATTCCCATACAACCGGTAGTTTTACGGAGCTGGGCAGCAACGAAACGTTACGCGCCGAATCTCCGGCCTTGGATGCCTTACTCGCCCCCCAGGTGATTGAAAGTAAAATCGTTGGTGGTGAAGATGCCACAGCCGGTCAATTCCCCTTCTACGCCTCCTCATCGGGACGCCCTTCTCTATGCGGAGCGTCTTTGATTCGACCCGACCTTCTCTTATCGGCCGCTCATTGCGAAGGGGCCTTTACCGGCGGCGTCTTTATTGGGTCGACCCGTTTGGGACAAAATGGTGTTTTCCGAAGCGTTGCGGCACAAATTCCCCATCCTTTGTACAACGCACGAACAATCGCGTACGACTACATGATCATCCAACTGACGGAGCCCGTGACGGATGTTGATCCGTTGCCAATCAACCTCAACCCCGCCGATTCCCCTACCGGTGGAGAAGAGTTGACTGTTATGGGATTCGGTACCACATCGTTTCAGGGCAGCATTTCTACTACTCTGCAACACGTAAATTCGACGGCCGTCAGTTTCGCTACCTGTGCCCGGCAATACAGGGGTATTTCCAACATCGATCGGGACATTATGCTCTGTGCCGGTACGCAAGACAATGAAGGATCCTGTCAGGGAGATTCTGGTGGTCCTTTAATTAATGCCAATGGTGTTCAGGTGGGCATTGTCAGTTTTGGTGTCGGTTGTGGCGATAGCGATTTTCCTGGTGTTTATGCGCGCACGTCAGGGGCTGCCGACTGGATTTCTTCACAAATTTGTACCCTATCCGCAAACCCACCCGCCTCTTGTGACGATAGCGTTGTCGGTGCCGATGCCGACGGTGGGGTGGCTACCGATCCACCCTCGAACGGCGATGGAAACAGCGACGAGACTACTACCATCACTCTTACCATTCAAGTAGACAGCTTTCCTTGGGAGACAACATTCGAAATACGCAACGAGGCCGGTCGCACCGTTGCCTCCGGCCCGAGTCCCCGTCCTAGTAGGAACGAATTGTGGGAAGTTACGTACGTGAACGTTCCGTCCGCTACGTATACACTCATTGTTTACGATTCCTTCTGTGACGGTCTCGTGAGCAGTAACGACCCTTCCCTAAGCGGCTTCTTTACCGTCACAGATGATGCCGACGGCACTATTCTAGCCCAGAGTGGACCTGACTTTGGTTGTCAAGCCACGGTCAATTTCGTTGTCGGTGGAAGTGACGAAGACGATGGCGACGTGAAGAACGACGGGAATTTTAACTGTGTGAGGAACCCGGGGCGTAGTGATTTTTCGTGCTTGTACGACATTGAACCTTTTCCGGTTGAGTCCGAACCGAGTTTTTTGTTCGCTGTATGCGACACGTTCCCCTTTCCGAGCGGCATTCCTACGAATGACAATTGCATTTGCGGAGTCTTCTTGGGCGTGTCGAATCTACCAAATCAGGAGTTATGCGCATCCTGTGAATTTGTATCTAACAGTAACAGCACCAGTGAGCGAGACTGGGACGTCATGTATACCTGTTCCAACATTCGCCAAGGCGATTGTGTCGGGCGGAATGCCAATGGCGACTGCATCACCAAGTCGACGTGTGTAGAAAACTCTACAAAGGCGATCGCAATCGACGACGATACGTCCAGTACCTGCGACTGGCTGTCCGAAAACTTGGAGACCTATGCGTTTTTGTGCGAATTTCAAGACGTAGCCTTGGCGTGCCCCGCTACCTGCAACATCTGCGATGCGGTTGAAGAAGCTTCCGTTTGTCAAGATCAGACCGACGCAATAGATATTGAAGCAGCACCAGCTGGAAGCGCGACGTGCGAATGGTTGTCCAGCAATTTCAACCGGTACTCATACGCCTGTGATCGCACATCCGTTGCCTTGGCCTGTCCGGAGACGTGCGGCACGTGTACCGTGTAACTGACGCATTTAGTCAATTCCCAGAATGTTGGTATGCCTCTGTTTAATCATGTGTTATCAATAGAAAAGAAATCGGGCTACTCGCTACCGACTCTATCGGCTTGGAGGGCAATTAATGTAACTCATCGCTTCGGAACATGGAAACATGTCCTGGAAAAGAAAGGTTGGGAACAATCATAATGGAGAGTACCACGAGTGTTTGGCCGAGAGTCGACTAGCGCTCGTTAGATTTACACGAAAGAACATTAGGAAGTGATGTTAAGTATTATGCTCTCGAGACGATTATTATTAGGGCTTTGTAGCTTATCCGCGGTCTTGAAAGGAAGATCAGATCATTCAATGGCTTGCCAGATCCTTCGTTTTCTTCCTACAGAGTGTCGACTGCGGGCGATTGAGGGCTTTGCTGATCGCCATCTTGCAACTGCTGCTGTAACTGAGCGTAGGCCGATCCATTCAACCACGATCGCAATTTGGGGCGAGGCAAATCGACTCCGTATGTCCCAAAATGTCCCACTACGTGTTGAAAGGTTTGCACGAATTCGTCGGCACTGGTGTAGACCCGAGTGCCGGGATACGATCTGACCGATACGTTGCGACCCGTAACGGTCATGCCAATGGCATCGTCGGGATGCCAAAGGCGATGGGCACCGTGTAACGCCATGAGGGACATTGGTCGTTTGGATAATTTGGCAATGGTATAGGCTCCGGAAAAGACGGGCAGTAGTCCCTTTTCTGGCGTCGGATTCAATTGTCCTTCGGGTAAAATACCAATATCGAAGCCATCCACAAACGCTTGTTTGGTCTCGCGCAGAAAGGTCTTAAAGCTGGCACGATCATATTCGTTCGCGGTACCGTTACCGTTGTCGGCCATGTTGACGGCGATAAAGCCGGCCTGACGGAAGAGTAAACGCGTGACGGGGTTGGTCTCGAGTCCTCTCCAGTAGACGATTTTGATGGGACGTTTGTGTGGCCCACGGAGAGCCCGATCGGCGGCGAGCAAGAGGAACACATCCAACATGGAGGTGTGGTTACAAGCCCAAATAGTCGGTTGGGGATTTGGATCGTGGTAACCCTGCGCGTCGAGGCTGCAAAAGGGAAAGATACGGAGCATCCAGCGTGCACACCCTTGTCCCGTGGCCAACGCCCAGCGTTCTTTACGGACGCGATTGATGAGTTTCAGCTTGTACAATAATTTTTGGGGCCACAAAGTGAGTGGCAGTGACACGCACATGCCGAGAATGAACATCATCATGGTGTATTTGGTAAGAGCTGCCTTCCACGCCGGCAAGCCAGTTTGGGCAACAGTTCTCGCGGTTGCACTCGCGTCCGTAGTAGGCAGTTCGGTGACAGCATTGGCAGTGCTCGCTGGTAGAGCTACAGTAAACGTGGAATACTCAGGAAGGGGCATTGGACGAGGCTCGCGGACTGTGCGTGTAGCGGGTGTACCTTGTAGTTGTTGCGTTGGTGGCAGCCGTCTCCGTTGGGATTGATCGTTGACTCGCGGTGACGCTGGTATCGGTGTCGTCCGAGGAGCGAAGAAGGCGCTTGCCGGAGCCGAGAGAAGTGAAACAAGTACCAGTAACTCCATCCTTGTTAACAGGGACCTTGCCCCGAAAGTTGTGTTGTTTTTTCGCTGTCGGGGTGCACTGACTGCGAGCCGAGCAATGGGACGACACCTATTCGCCCACACCAGTGAACAATCTTCCTCGTCCGTAGAACTTTTACTGCCGCTGCCAATAGAGGACTCTCTTCAGAAAGCGACTGCTAAAGATTCGCTCGATTTACAGATAGAGCAATAGAAAGTAGAATAGTAGGATGAGACAATAGACTGATGTGAGTCGAGCAATAGTATAGGCAAGTTTACGATCCGTCCTTTGGAACATCAGACGCCTTGGGAAACGGAGTTGGACCAAGGATCGCCAGCGCCTTAACCACTCCTTATCGCTCCAAGAGAAAGTTGGTTAACGAATGTTATAAGTAAGCACTCTCGGGAGAGAAAGACTGTGTTTTTACCTCCGGTGGCGAATGCGCTCGCTCCTGTATCATTTTTGCTCCTGTAACACTTTTACGGACTAACCGAAAACCTTCCATACTTTTTACAACGGGCTATGTTGGTCGAGAGTAAGCGTTTTACGATACTGTTTTATCTGAAACACTCCTTTTAATGTCTATACACAAATACATGTTATTTAATTGAACGTTAACATGATTATTGACGAGCTACACCCAATGGTGAGACGCCACACCTTTTTCTCGCAATGCATAAAACAGCGTCAGACTATCATGTATAGAACCATCTACTTGCCTTCCCCACCAAGGTAAAATCTCCGCCATACGCACGTGATGCTCAAAATAGAATTGGTCGACCAACACATGAAGCCTTGTGTCGTTCAGAAGCTGCTGCACCAATGGCATTTCGACGCTGGGTGTATCAATATCGAGCTTGACTACGATCAAGTCGTCCGGCCCGTAATTTTCCAGCAACATACGCAGAGGGTTCCGTGCACCATCGGGGTTGGGGTCGACCGGTACATTGATCCAATGGTAGGCCGCATCCAGTTCACCGGGAAGTAGCCGAAACACTTTGTCGGGCGCGGTAGGTGTCACTTCGTAGGCGTAAATATGGTCGAAGGGAATGCCAAACTGCGCATACAAGTTAATCAAGGTCATGGCTGGACTGGTTTTGGCTCCATGAAAATCTAAGCTCGCGCCCATGTCGACAAATACGGTGCGACTGGTGCGTGACATTCGGCGACACATGGCCGCAAAATCGTGTACCATGTAGTCTAGGTTCATAAGGAACTTCCGTTTGTCGCTACAGAATCCTGGGTGGCGTAGCGACGGTAACAGCGGCTCCACGAAGCCCACACGGGTCGTCTCAGACAGTTGTTGACTCTGGAAGATACCACCCACGAGACCGTCCGGATGGAGCTCCAATGAATCGCAAACGGAGAGTCCGTCGGTGTCCGTAGCCGAGCTGACCAAGGCTCTGCGCAGATCGGGGAAAGGAGATGTGAAATTACGCACTCTTCTATAATACTCAGCCAACTCGCTTTCGAACTTGTGCAGATCGTCATAGATTGGCGAGGTTGTTTTGTTGTACCAAAGGTTGCACCCAAGCGATGCGTTGGTACCTGCTGTTTGGTAACCCAGTTCTTTTGTGTGCTTTAAGATGTAATCTTCCATCGGTGCTGATCGGTATTGCTTGAATGGTGCAGCTACTCCGCTACTAGCGTGCTCCAAAAAAGCGGTCGGAGCAAGTTTCGCACTCGGGCAGTCCAGAGGAGACCGCATGAATCCTTGCAGTGAGGGCGTCATCACGTTATAAACAACGGCGACCGCGCAGCCGCCGAGTATGAACAATCGAAGAGGGATGGCCCTAATCTGTTGGCAACATCTCTCAGATACCATGACGAGAGAGAAGTAAGAGATTTTGAGAAAGATCTATTTATATCAGTCAATGCTACAGTGAATAGGTAGTATTGCTGACCGCTACTCCGCAATGAGAAATGAGTCAAAAAATGCCGTGGTCGACATGTATGTGCATATCTCTGAACGTTCGATACAGGACATGATGATACGTAACACAAGAATAAATTACAAGGTCTCAGACATCCGAACTGTGTCACAGCACTTTATTCATTAACACTGGATTTGTTCTACTCCGCTGAAAGAGACGAACGAAGTTTGTAAATCCGCGTAGAACACGCAACGTCAAGCTCCTGTAGGGAGTACGTTAGCCCTAGCGTAAGTCTATCAGACAAGTTTATAGTTCGGTTGTTTTGAGTACGAAAGTGCCCATGGTCCTTTTGCTCCTTTGGTTCCTTTTACTGTTAGCGCGATTCTAGCCCATTATCGTTGTAGTTTTCCATGCAGAAGGCGTATTTGCAAACGTTCCTGAATCTCTGCATCCATCCATCGGATTTCAGTAGTTCGAACATTCTGCGACAACGGACAACTTGGGAATTGGCTATCTTTTACAAAGGAGAAAGAAATTACCGTTTGAAAACATCACCAATTTAGCCAGACCATGGATGAACAGCAAAAGCCTTGTCCTCCAGCCCTATCCGCCATTCGCCGCCAGCTTTAAGTTTATTCAAGTCTACAGCTTGTAAGAGGATTCAGATCACTGGCGCGGGCTTTGTTGCAGCCTTCTGTGACATGAACGCCCACGAAACGAGCCACCTGGGGTTGTCTAGCAAGACCATTGGCCATGCTAGAGCAAGAAAGATCTGGTCAGGGGATTGCCGGAGCCATGACGAGTCCATGCCCCTGCCGGACGAACATGTTCCAGGTCTTAAACAACGCCATACTGTTAGGAATTGTTGAAAAGACAAAAATTGATGCATATGGGATAATTGCAACTACAATTCTGCTTTGACTTGACAGTGAGCGCAAAGTACGTGGGCAAAAACGCAGCTGTCTCTCTTTTGGGATCCCCTCAAGTTAGCTGGTCTCGTGACCATGTTGATAAATAACTAAAAAGACTTTTTCCATTTAGTTTTCGGGTCCGGAAAAGCCTTCATAGTACTTCTGTCATCGATAAGTAAATAGGAATCAGCGACTATAGCCCAAGTCCCTCCGACAGTTACTTATATTTAAATAACTCTATCATTCGTTGAAACCGTTCCGATTGCTCCTTCATTTGGCCAGCGGCCGGACGTAAAGGAATGTTTGTCATGAGAGCGGCTCACCTCAACTCTTCTCGCCAGATTTTCTTCCAATCGCCATTCGATTACGGTGTTCCATGAGCTGCACACACCGACCGAGTCAATGCGTTTGACGATGAATATACCACAATCTTTGCTCTCACTACTCGTATGGGCAGTCCTGCTTTTCCATTCTTCCATCGCACAGCGATTGCGAGCTCCTCACTCCACGAACGATGAGCCCGTTGCTGTGGAAGCGTTGCCGTCAAAGAAATTGTCATCCTTCCGCCTTCTTTCCAATTCTTCCATAGAAGAAACGCGAACTCTAGCATTGCTAACGGAGATAAATCTAACGGCCCCCACCACTCAGCCGATGCCGGAAATCTCCCCACGCATTATTGGTGGCAGTCTCGCTTCGGCCAAAGAATTTCCCTGGTTCGCGGCGGCAAGCGGTCGCTTCTCGTGCGGCGCGTCGCTCATACATCCCCGCATCTTGCTTACGGCAGCGCATTGTGTGGGAGCCTTCCGGAGCGATGGAGTCCACATCGGGGCCTTTCGAAGGGGATCGACCGTCCGGGGAGCCGTCTTTCGGAAAGTTATCCGGGAAATTCAGCATCCCGACTTTCAAGAAACTTCCTTCTCCAACGATTTCATGTTGGTGATCCTCGCTGACCCAGTGAATGATCGCGATCCCGTTACGCTTAACACAAATATCAACGTGCCGGCAGACAACCAGGAGCTTACGGTCATGGGCTTTGGCAGTACCCTTTACGGTGGTTCCGTCTCCAAGAATTTGAACGAAGTAACTACCTTTGCGATCAATCACAACACTTGCCGAGACATATGGAGCACAAACTTTCCACGAGATGTTCAACTCTGTACACTTAACCGGGGAAAGGGTGCCTGCCAAGGCGATTCCGGGGGACCACTTGTACTCGCCAATACGAATATCCAAGTTGGTATAGTTAGTTTCGGCGCCGAGTGTGCGGATACGAAACCCAGCTTTCCCGCTGTCGAAGCCCGTGTCAGCGGAGCCATTGGATGGATTGCAGACACAATCTGCGACGTCACCGGTGACTGCGACTACATCAGCAACATGAATAACCGGCCACCGCCCACGCCCGGACCAGTCACCTTGCCCCCACAATCAAAGACGGCCACTCTAGATATCGTCTTCCAGTACGATGCTTATCCCAAAGAAACCACTTGGAGCGTGCTCAGCGACGACCAACCGATTTTTGTCGGCCCCAACTACGAACCCGGCTTGTACGAACGATGGACATCTACCTTCGACGAGGTACCCTACGGCGACTACGTCTTTCAAATTGACGACAGCTGGGGCGACGGTTTGACAACGGGAGACTATTTCGGCTCTGCTGAGCTTGTACAGGATGGTGTCACCATTGCCTACGTCAGTGGATCGTTTGGGCTCAGGCAGACCGTCGACTTTGTGATCGGGACCGATCCACAACCTGCCATTCCTCCTAGCCAACCCCCCACTATGTCGCCGACACTGGCCCCTTCTTCAGCTCCAACTCAATCAACCCGGATCGACACAGGCACGATAAACATCCACTTCCAGTATGACGGATACCCCGACGAAACATCCTGGGTAATCCAGTCTTGGCCGTCGTACCAAATTCTGTTCAGTGGTCCCGACTACCTACCAAGTATCTATCAAAATTGGACAACCTCACTCGTGGATATACCAGTGGGTCGCTATGCAATGACTGTGTACGACTCATGGGGCGACGGACTCAAGACAGGGAGCTTTTTTGGATATTACCGGATCCTGCAAGTAAACGATACAAATGGGGATGGCAATACGAAAGAACTAGCCTACGGAGACGGTGTTTTTGGGTTTGCGTCTACCGTGCAATTTGAAGTGAATGCGCTTTAGAGCATAAGACTGTGTTAACCTACGAGCATGCATATACTGATGAAAGCTCAGGAATGGAACGCAGTCTAGGATTTGGTATAGAAATGTAAAATTATACTCAAAATTAGTAATTTCATCGATTAGAATTGCCTTGTCCAGCAGACTTTTCATGGTCGGGTAGTGTAGCCCCAGAGCGAAAGAATGCATCGAACGGGGACTCTAGATCGTAAGATCATGCTAGACGGTAGATGTTAACAACTTGGAACCTTCGATTTAAACTTGCTTTTACTGTTAGCCTTACAATAAACAATCGTGCCTTTCGGCAATCAAAAAGAATTCAAAACAATTATAAATAGTATAAATATTTTGTTTAAATGCGTTAGCTCGTTTAGCTCAGTGGTAGAGCATTTGACTTGTACTATATGGACATCAAAAGGTCCGTGGTTCAATCCCGCGATCGAGCTCACATTTTTGCATACGAATTTAACATAAAAAATTCTGCAGGAATTTGCAGTTATGTCAACTGACTTACAGTTCGAAAGAATCGGGTTGTAGGAAGACAGTCAAGATCGTGTCGGCGAGCTTTTTGATAGTTTACACTAACAGTAATGTTTTGCGCGAGAAGGCTTTTCGTCAAATGCTTACTTCGTCGGTGAAGAAAGAAGCTTGCCCCTATCGGCAAGAGGTAAGATATGTGTACTAACAAATAACGGCGTATCGATTTATCCCGTGGGGTAATGTATACAGAATCGATAAGGCTCGGGCAGCACTGCTAGGCTTTCTGCAGCTGTTGAAGCCACTCGTGCTGGCGGCAGTGTAACTGTACTGCGAAAGAATATACTATGGAATCGTACTTCAAGACCTTGTCCAAGGCTGCAGCGATTTGTGGGTTTTCTCGCAACCCTTGAATGACTGCATCGGTCGAGACCGATGATTTGTTGCGAATAAGTGTCTTACTTGAAGTGGAATTTGCGTCGACTCCGTCTAGGGAATTGGCATCGCCAGAATCAGCGACGCTTTTGGTATTGCTACTATCGACTATGCCAAAGAGTTCACGCAGTTCGTTACCCCCGTCCATGACGTATCGCATTAAAGCAATACTTTCCGTCATATTCTCCACCACACCAACCATGACGCGCTGCTGGACAAGATTGTTTAACATGAACTCCATCTTTTGCTCCAACAGAGATGACTTTGATGCCTGCCGACTTTCTACTCTCGATAAAACGAAATGTTTTTGTTCGGGCGTGAGCAAATATGCTGAATATCCTTCGTAGTACCGACTTTCCCGGCTTTCCTTTAGTACTCGAGTACTTATTTCCTGTATGGACGTTTCCAGATCCCATTCGCGGTAGCGATTCGTGTACATTGTTCCACTGACATATTTGTGTACGGGTTCCCGTACAAAGGTCAAATACTGGGCATCCACTGGTGTCATATTGGAGGATGACAGGGGTACTTGAGATGTTTCTTTTGGCCAATGTCGGTGTGCCCCAATGGGCAGATGCCCAATCAAGAGGTCCACGTAGTGTTGCATGAATTCCAGCGTCGGATAGAAAGGTCCTTGCGTTTTGGAATCGTATACGCGTCCCTCGCGTGTGAGTACGCGTTTGCGCACACACAATTCGGGTGCGG
Organism: Phaeodactylum tricornutum CCAP 1055/1; assembly: GCF_000150955.2. Classification (NCBI taxonomy): domain Eukaryota; phylum Bacillariophyta; class Bacillariophyceae; order Surirellales; family Neidiaceae; genus Phaeodactylum; species Phaeodactylum tricornutum. The sequence goes on from NC_011691.1 coordinate 470,577, forward strand.
CCTTATTCGACGTAAAGCCGCGTTGATTTCGCCAATGCGTGGTAATGTTGGGCGAGAGTCCGGAGCATTCCGTGACAATGGCCAACCCAGCATGACACCGTCTGGCGTAGCTTTGGAACAATTCACGAAAGGTCGAACCGGCAGTCTTGAAGACGTGTACAAAAATAACTTTGACCTTGCGAGCGGTGTTGGCGGTTTGAGAAGATTCGTTGCCGCACGTCCAGGAAGTTCGTAAACTGGGATCGTACGCGACAGCATCGAGGTACGTGTTCCAATCGACCGGTGCGCCGCCGGACATTTGGGCTACGAGGGAGGAAAGTTGTGGTGGCGACGACGAAGGGCTGGTGGTTTTTGTCGACTCTACCGTTGGTCGTTCGGTGATTGTACTGAAGACAATGTTGTGATCGCGCATGGAATAATAATCCTGTGCTGGCCCGAACGTTTGGACCAAGGCTGCTAAACAGCCTACCAAGGCCAGCGTCGTGAACGCTACCAATGTCCTCGAAGAACGACTAATGGTTTCACCAGACTGAGCCGACGGAAACATGTTGCCTACTCTAGCAACGTCGGTAAAAAACAAAAATGGAAAAGGCAATCGCGACCAGCCCGATTGCAGAAAGGCGTTGCACTGTCAGCGAACCTTGTTGTTGATAAAATCAAAACACTTTATAGAAGCGAGCTTTTCATGACGTCTCCTTGATCAGCGAGCGAAAGAGGTCGATTTACTTCTATTTTGGCTGACTGAGAGTCCTACTTGGTCGACGGGTGGGCAGATAGATACTGGGGTAGTCGCGCTTCTTTCCAAGCTAGGGAACTTGTTCCATACCACCACGATTCGGCGGATTAGCGAGCGAAAGCTGTACCAGTGTATGTTGATGTGCCGTACCTCGTACCCTGAGGATTACTATAGTGAAAAACGGGATGTTTATAGTTCAGTTTACGCCGAATGGCTGTTTAATAGGTAGTGCTAATCTTCTGCTTTTTAAATTACATAGGCCTCGTTTTGAAAGAATAGCTAAAAATATAAACAAAGATCGATCGCGTCTGGCTTTGACTTTTGGTTGCGGACATGGTACAGTATGCCGTCCACTGCGCACTTCTGCTGCTGCTTGACAATGTCAGAAACCCGGATATTTTAGACATTCCGGCAAAACGACTACCTATTATGCCTTATTGTTACATTTACTGCTAACTCTATTGTAGATTGGAACGGACGGCACTGTACTCTAGTAGTAGAGGGCGCAGTACTGAAACATTGTTGACCCTGAACATCGACAATGCATGCTTGCCATTGCCGATCCTGAGCCTGACTCTGCTCCCATTCTATCACTGCGGCAGCCTGTCACTATGAACGCTACTCCCATTCGACTGGATCCGCAACCTTCGCATGCGGAACTCGCCCGCTTATGCGACAAGTATCCCGTGTCGATGGAGTCGGAACGAACGATGGAATACGGAACGGCGGGATTCCGCTACGACGCCGCCGTCTTACCACCCGTCATGGTGCGGGTTGGCATACTGGCAACCTTGCGGGCGTTGGAAACCGCTAGCGGCTATCACGTCGGCGTCATGGTAACCGCTAGTCACAACGACGAGAGCTACAACGGCGTCAAAATTGCGGATCCGGACGGTGGCATGATGAATGCACAAGGCGAACGTTTGGCTGTCTATCTCGCCAACGAACGCAACACGGATGCTCTCGTGCAGTACTTTGTCGCACAACAGGCCAAGTACACTACAGAGAAGCGTATCCACTCCGGTAACGCTGCGACAGAACCTGTTGTGGTGCACGTGGGACGAGATACTCGTTCTCATTCTCCTTTTTTGACTTGTTTGGTCGTCAAGGCCGCCCGTGCCTGCGGAGCCCTCGTGCTGGATCACGGCGTTGTCACGACACCCATGCTACACCACGCCGTCCTACACGCCAATCACGTCAAATTCTTGCCGAAACTCATTCCGCATCGACCCCACGTTGACGGATACCAGCGACTCTTGATCGACTCCTACCGTGCCCTCCTCGCGACTACCGACAATCAAGCTCCACTACAGCGCTCGCTTCTAGTGGATTGTGCCTGTGGCGTAGGATATATTGGACTCGAAGCCTTACTACAAACACTTGATCAACAATCCTCGGGATTCGGCTCGTCCACGACAATCGTTCCAACCAACGGTCCCGATTCGGGTGGACCCCTCAACGAGTCCTGTGGTTCGGAATACGTGCAAAAAATGATTATTCCTCCGACTTGGTACGATGCCGACCTTTTTACCAGTGCCACCACATCGGAAGGTAGGGCCATCAAGCCAGCATCCGTCGACAAGTCGTACTGTGCCGCTCTAGACGGCGACGCGGATCGGATCGTCTTCTTTTCCGAAGGAGGCCACGGCTCCGACTTTTTTCTCTTGGATGGCGACAAAATTGCTTGCTTGTTGTGCGATTTTGTCGGCAACGAACTCGGCATTCTACAAAAGGCCGTACCGTCGATCTCGTTCTTGTCGCTCGGTGTGGTACAAACAGCCTACGCCAACGGCGCGTCAACGGCCTATCTTGAACAAAAACTCGGGAAAGCCAACGTGGCCATTGCCAAGACGGGCGTCAAACACGTACACGCAGCGGCGCACCAATTCGACATTGGTGTCTACTTTGAAGCCAATGGGCATGGGACCATTGTCTTTGGAGATCGGTACTACGATGCGCTCAACGAGGCGGCCGCGTTTCTTTCAACGGCAGTGCAGGACACGGTTGCAACAAGAGCGCTTCGCCGGTTAGAAACCCTACCACGCTTGGTCAATCAAGCCGTCGGGGATGCCTTGTCGGACCTATTACTGGTCGACGCCATTTTGACGCTCCGACGCTGGACATTGGCCGAATGGAACGCCATGTACCAAGACTTGCCGTCACGGCAGGACAAGATTCGCGTCCAAGATCGCAGTATAATTCAAACGAACGACAACGAAACACGTTGTCTCGCTCCCGCATCCGTGCAACCCCGACTCGACGAGCTGGTGCAGCAACACCCGAGTGGTCGTTGCTTTATTCGTCCTTCGGGAACCGAAGATGTGGTACGCATTTATGCGGAAGCTGCGACCCGCGAGGCTGCCGACACACTCTGTCAAGCGGCGGCGCGTGTCGTTCACGATGAGTGTCAAGGCGTGGGTGAGCCGCCTTCAATACAGAGTCGGATGTAGAGATAGTACAATGGTAGATCCATGCACGCGCTGGAAACTGTACGTACAGCACAGGCAGAGTGACACTCGCTTAGCATAAAGGTTCGTTCACCCCACACTTTCTGACCGTGAAGACCCACCTGATACGTAGACGTTCACATTTTGGGTGCTCTACTTTGTCCAAGAACTTATCTCAGTTTTCTTTCTAAATTGTTCGGGCTTGCCGATGTTAACGAACGTAGCTACTTTGTACTAGTGAAAATGTTACTTCCCGCTCGAATCATTTCTGTGGAGTCTCACTGTCAATAGGCGTTGAACCCATATGCTTATATTTGCAATCCAGAGACGAAAACACCTTACGAAGCCATATAGAAAGACGTACATTTTGTAACTGTATTCTATTCATTGATATTAGAACGATCCCCTCTTGTTCAAGCAGCTCATCGTTCTCTGATTTTGTTTGTATATGTACAAATTTTCCCATGATGGCTGATTCCTGTTCACGCATACGTCCTCGTCCTTACGATCGTGTTATTCACATCAACTCTCGCGCCGCCAACTGCTCCACCGAACGAGAGCGCAAGTAGGTGCCCCAAACGTTCCATTGCTCCCGACTGACGTACTCGAGCGGTGTAAATCCCCGCTTGTCGCGCACGTGCCACAAATCCGGACACACTTTGGTCAACATGTCAATGATTGCAAAATTGGGCGAGCTCGTCCAGCAAGCATCGTGCAGAGGCGTGCGGCCGTAATCGCAGCAGACGCGGGGCGAAAGTTGCACTTGCTGGAGTAGAAAATCCAAGACTTGCGTGGATCCGCGGCGACAACAAATGTGCAAGACGGACTCACCAAACTTGTTTCGTGCGTTGAGATCACGGCCAGATTCCTTCATCCGGTGCAAGGTTTCGATTTCTGCTTCGCGGACGGCTTGTACAACCGGCATATCGTAGGCGGTAATGGCGGCTTCGGTCACGGGCTCAAAAAAGTCCTGTTCCAGGTCCATTGCGGCAAACGTCTCGATGGAACGATCCTTGGAAGTCAGAATCTCACGCAACAAGTCGTCGGGTTTGACGGCGTTGGTAATGGTGGCGGAAAGGTCAGTGGAGGCTTGCATGGTGCGTTGATCAACGTGCAGGAGCGACGGGGCCGAGACGCTGAGCTTCATGGAGTGACGACGAACTTGACAATTGTTGGTGAACTTGATGGATTCCATGGGAGGGCCGGAGGTTTGGTGACTGTCCGATTCCACTCGAGCTTTCTTGGTCACGGGGCCTTCGTCGACTGTCGTCTGGTGTGATGTACCGGTCACATTCATGACGAGTTTGGCCAAGTCTGGAGTAGAGAGAGTCGGCGAAAAGGCGGCGCGCACAAGCGCTTGTGCAATGCCTGTTTCTTCTTCTTCGTCCTCGTCATCATCATCGGACGAAAGAGATCCGGAAGACGTCGCTGTTTCGGGTTCTTCTTCGGCGTATTCCTTGACAATGTCCTTCCACAGTACCGCCCACATGGCTTGTCGAGTTCTTAGGGCGTTCAGAGACGACGTTGACAGCTGCTGGACCTCCGTCACATCATTGGGAGCAGCATGAGCTTTCAAGCCAGCGTGACTGCGCTTGTTGAGCGAAGAAGTCGTCGGTTCGACTTCCAACGGAATCTGGTGAATCATACTGGCGATGATTGTTGTCGACGAGCGCTGTGTTGACTGTGAAAGTTACGACTGCCTCGACTTGCTTGTTGTGGTGTTTCCAGTTAATTTGTGTGTTGTTTCCAAAGAAGAAACACTGGGCAATGACTACTTTTTCGCGTTCGTTGTTTGTGAGAACACGTGGATAGGTGGATTCGGAGACGAACGCGGTTTGAAAATGTGGGCGACGGAGATGGTGACGTGTTGGCGGTTCCCAAATTCGAGAGAATCTACGGAAGGAATGGTGGTAGTAGTAATAGCAGTGGCAAGTACCCGTTGATTGGCGATGTGGACACGGACTACGTTTGGGCCTGTTGGGTGGTAGAAGCAATGCAGCTGGCACGTGCGTGTTCCTACCGATGGGACTGACGATTCTGCGTTATCCGAATCGGTCGTGGACTGCCACTGAGGTGGTTCCTATCCTGACGAGAGCGTGTAGGCCATGTGGGACCCCACTACAGCAGCCGGTATTCCGGTCATTCTTCTTTCATATCTCTTACGCATATTTTGGAATCGACGCGTGCACTTGTGGAGGAATACATGCGTCAATTGTGACGGGCTAAACGTGACGTCGTCTCTGAAATGTTTAGATTCTATTAATAGTATCTCAACTACTTATTGTTGTCCTTGAATGTGGACATTTGTTTCTTTCAACGGAAATATAGCTCCAAAGACCTTCAGGTATAAGTGTCCGTCAGTAAGATGGACATTTATATAAGTGTGGAGCCATTTTTCCCGCTTACGCATCCTGTTTTGCTGGCAACGGATGCACTTGTAAAGGATGATAGGTATGTCCCGCGGCCACTCGTGCCGCGCAGGGGGAATCTACCTACGGGCAAAACCGCAACGAACGGTTACTGGAAATCCTCGGCAGCACTATTAGCAGGTGTTGTTCCGCAAAACAACGCCACGTGCGTGCGTGGCAGGAATAGAGAGTCGAACCAGATGAGGTTTCGACAACACATATTGTCACTCCGCAATATTCTTGATGTGACGCAAAATTTACTGTTTGTTTAGTCGAGTATGAGTGTATATTGTTTCGGTATGATTTGATTTCTCCAGAAATGCTAGTTTCGCTGCAGAAGTAATCCATCGGAGGCCCGATATTGTCGAGTTCCAAATTCTTTCGAGTAAGGCGTTGTCTCATGGTCTCAGAGGTGGTACCGGATTTGTGACTCCCAGTCAAGACTGACATGACTGAAATGCAAAAAAGGAAAGCAATTAGCAATTGGCAAGGTACAGCATCAACAGTAAACATATGTTCAATGTAACAGTTCACTTGATCATCCAAACTGTTAACTACATGTATGCACCACCGTCCATCAAGATTCTCTCCTGTTTTTTAGACTGAAAGGCACCCTTCGGCAACGGTACGATGACAGACGAAAAGCGTATTGCACCATTCTTGGCACTCTTGGGTTCGTCTGGATTTGCCCCAAGATTCGTTTTGCCTACCGGGAGTTCGAACGATGCGGAATCTCTCACGACAATGGTACAGTTGCTCATTCTGATTGATGGCTAGTACCTAATTAGCTATCAAACAAAAGTCTGCTTTGAGTCCGTAACTGTAGAGACCCGAGACCCGCTACGAGTGTTGTACTTTCATGCCTCGCTGCTACTCACCCTGGCCCCCGTCGGTTCTGTCGTCAATCACCGCCCCTTGAAGTGGAAGGACCAACGACTGTATACACCTCTCGGTATTCATTCTTTCCCCGTTTCGATCCCGTGATGATGAAGGCGTTTCGGAAAATCATCGTCACCGACAATGTGAACAAAATTCCTTGTTCCAGCCTTGTGAGGAGTCGAGTGAATGCGCAACAACACGAGACGCTCCGTGCACCCGGTCCGAACAGCTGGACGAAACGAATAGTTGTGCTGATACATATTAGTCTGGCACTACTTCCAAATATCTGTTCAGCAAGCCTAGCCAATCCATTGCAATCAAAATTTGAGAACGACGCTGACAAGACGGAGCCTCCCGAGCAAGAAAATAAAGCGTTTATAGAATACGAGACTCGAAGCGATGCCAAGGATCGTTCCTCGAACTCGGACGATAACGTGGAAGACTCTATGTACGATCCTCTCCAAATCGACCCGGAGTGCGGATACGAGGATTGTTGGAGTCCGCCCGAAAGTACAATGGAACAAATAACTACTGCAGGGGTCGACGCCACGTGCAGTTACGGCGGTGTCGACCCGGATGGACTATTCCAAGCGGAGGACGAGGAAAGTCGGGAACGCTGCACTACCCAGCAAGAAATGATTGTGGACAAGCATTGGGGGTCCGATCCACATATTATTCAAATGCGAGATAAGTTACGTCAATCGGGTAGTGGTATTTCGAGCAAGCATGAGCGGTTGAAGAAAATCAACGATACAGCCACCGGTTCCACTACCCCCACCAACCACGCCACAGCAAAAGCTAACGAATCGGACACTGTGAACAAACGACCGCCAATATTTCTCATGCCTGGTTTGGCATCGACTCGCCTCGTAGCTTGGCGTTTTAAATCGTGTCCACATCATCCACTGCTCAGTGACATCAAAGTACAAGACTATGTTTGGCTCAACATCAACCTTGTCATGCAGATGGGGACCATTGACGTTTCTTGCATGAAGGAATGTCTTCAGCTAGGATGGAATCAAACAGATACCGACGATATCGAAATTGGATGCAAGCTACGCCCTGATGAAGGATTGGACGCAATTTCTAGTCTATCTCCTGGTGGAATCAGTACAAAACTTCTAGTGGGAGGTACCAACACTGTATATGCATGGCTTGTTCAATGGTTGGCCGACAACCTTGGTTACGACGTCAGCAACATCGTTGGATTGCCCTATGACTGGCGGCTGTCACCTGACAAAATGCAATCTCGTGATGGCTTTCTAACCCTGACACGCCGTCGGATTGAAGCCGCGGTTCAGTCCAACGGGAAACCTGGTATTATGGTGGCACACAGTATGGGCAATCTTATTTTTCGATACTTTCTGGAATGGCTCAAAACAGAACTTCAGCAAGAAGCCTTTCACCGCTACGTCAAGCAAGCTGACCGACGAGCCAAAATGAAACAAAAGGCAGCTAGAAACCTTGAAGACGAAGCGAGCACTGATACTTCCTACTTGTCTGGTTGGGTGACAGGCTTTGACGAATGGTGGAGCGGTTCTCCCGCTGACGAAACGGATATCGCTTCACGTAACGCCAAATTGTGGGAGCTCGCCCAAATGGAAGGCGAAACAGCATGGTATGAATGGATTGAAACGCATATCTGGACCTATATTGGATTGTCGTCCCCGATGCTGGGTGCCATAAATCCGTTGCGTGCGGTCATCTCGGGGGAGAACATGGGTGTACCAATGGAAGATTCGACGGCCCGTGAAATGGAGATAACGTTCGGGAGTACACACACCGTCAATCCACTCAGTACCAAAGAGGGCTTTTGTGATCGCTGGGACTTCGACGATTGGGGCGACGAGGAGTTGGCTACAACGTCGGCTAGGACGGCTCAAATGAACAAGCACCAGGCACACGTTGACTCGAGGCTCGCCTGCTTAGACGATATCGTTACCGAAATCGAAGGTTTGGCAGAAGATCAAGGCAACAGGGATCCTTGGAAAAACTATCCCGCTCTGAAAGCGTTGTTACTTGACCGAGAAGACTGGGATTCAGATCAACCAATGGTGCAGATCACCACCGAATACTGCGATGAAAAGGAAAAGTCTCCATGTGCCATCAACTCAACATTCAACATTGGTCCGTTAGATGTCCAATCCGGGGAGATATTTACCAAAATTAACAAAGTTTGGCGCGAAGAGCTAGATCCGCTGAAAGTTAAGAAAGAGCAGCTTGAAGAGTCCTTTTGGAATACTGCCGTTCCTAACATGTTGAATTCATCTTGGGAGCGACCTTTGATAAAACACGTGATTATGGCTTATGGCGTCGACGTTCCTACCGAAGTGGGTTACACATACCGCAAACGCGTTATTAAAGATACTTCATTGATAGAAGGGGAATACGACGGGATTCCCAATCTTCAGCGTGCTTTGTGGGAAGACGCCGGAGGAACTTTGTACGAAGAACGTTTTGATGTTCAACGCGGTGGCTTTGGCGAAATGCTGGGCAAGAAGCGCCCGCGACGGACGAAAATTGCTGATGGATCATTGCACCACAGTGGTGACGGAAGCGTTCCCTATCTATCCCTCATGTGGGCGCACACATGGCTACTCCATGCGGTGCGTGCGTTGCGGCACGACGGCTCCGAAGGCCCTAAAAACCCTCTAGACGGCATCGAAATTAGCCACCGCCCCAAAGGAGCAATGGAATGGATGAAAGGATCGCCACCGAAAAGTGTTACAATTCTAGGCGGAGACAAAAAATACGAAGAGAGTTCCGACACTGGGACAGCCCATCCCCACGGCACCAAATATAAACCAGAAATGATTCGGTATCACTCGGCAGGGACCAGTCGAACAACAGGGATTGAGTACACAACCACTGTTCTAGAAGCGTTGCGGGTCGAACACAAGGAGACAACTCGGTAAGTTTGTGTGCTGGCTTTCGTGCGCAATTCTTCCAAGCGTACTTCTAACAATCCTCTTTGTCGTAAAGAAATTACGATATTCTCGCTGCAGTGTTCACAGATGTCTTGCGCAAGATGCACGACGACTTGAACATTGTATAAAGTGTACCGGAAAAAAGATCCATATTTCGCTCGCATTCGGCCGAACAAATCAGTAAACGCTAGCTACACTTAGATATAAGCCGAATTCATGTATATGCAAAAGTCTTGATTGTAGATAGTATCTAAATGGTTTGTATTGCTCTTAGATCTGGGAGGTGCGAGCTACTGATATTGCTTTGAGACGTCACAATGCTGGGAATGCAATAGTCCTAGACTTTTTTGGCCTTGAGTTCTTTCAATATACTCTTTTCCGCTTCTAGCTTTGTTTTTGCTTGTGCAATCTTCACTTCTTGTTTTTCGATCGTTTTGCGTGAGTTGAGCGACCTGAGTTCCTTTTCGAGAGCCTTCAAATTTGTTTGGGCTTTCTTCACCTTCTCATCCTGTTTCGAAATCTGTTTCTTTAAAGCGTCGAGATTTGTTTTGCGAATCTTGGCTTCTTCTTTCGCTTTTCGTTCGGCATTCTTTTTGGCCACCTTGGCGTCAGCAGCTTGCTTGGCCTTGAGCTTTTCGGTGGCAACCTTTTTGGAAGCGTCAATTTTCTTCTGCTTTTCGGCCTGTTGGCTCTCATACAATTTGAACTTTTGGTTGGCAACGTCGTAACTTTTCTGAGCTGTTTGTTTCGTCTTTTCGTAGCTTTTTGTCCCTTGTTGGGCCGTCGTGAGCTTTAAGGCAGTTTCTTTTCGGGCGACGCGAGCTTTGTCCAAGCCAACTAGTGACTCCGTTTGGGCTTGCTTGAAAGCAACTGATGAGGAAGAAACGTGAGATGACGTGAATACGGAGCCATCAGCCTTTTTTGATCCTTGGAGACGTACCTATTTTTTCCTTTTGTTTCTCCACGGCCTTGTCCGAGACCTTAACGTCTCCTCGCATAGTAGTGAGTTTGGTAGTGGCAGACACGAGGTCATCCTTCGCTTTGTTGGCCTTGTCCTCTGCCTTTTTGAGTATCGCCAGCTGCTTATCATCGGCTGCTTTGGCCGTCGCGACGGACTTTTGCGTCACCTTGAGCTTGGCGTCCGCGGCATCAAGAATTGACTGGGCCGCGTCCAAGTTTCGTTGTTCGACCGACATGGGCCGCGTTACGGAAGCGGTGGGAGTGGCGGTGGAAGAAGCCGCTTCCGCCGGCATGGAAAGCTGGGGAGTGAACATCACCGACAGAGCAATGAAGGCACCGACGGTATACGAAACAGCTTGTTTTGCAGAGATGGCTCGCGGCTGCTCAATTGGCATCCCACGGGCGGATGATTCCCCGTCGTCGTACGGGCTCATCGAAAGCGCCGTCCGCAATGTCGTCGGCACCGGAGAGCATAACGACAGCGGTAACGCATTCCTTACCGGTGTATTTGTAACGTAGGATGGTGAGAAAGCCTGGCAGTACGCTAAAGAGGCCAGAATCAAAAGATGTATGGAAAACTTCATGGCTTCAATTTGGAAAAGCAACCGATGTAGCAGATATTGCTCCACGACGGGGTTTCTTCTTCGAGAGTGCCGCTGCGGACGATGGATGCTTAGTAACCTAGTAATCTGACAGGTCGGCCTGAATGTACGTGAGTCTACAGAGAGGTTACACAAGACGAGAAGCCAAAGTTACACAGCAAATAACTAATCAGGACGGATGAATCAGCAAACGGACGTTTGGTCCGCTCTCTCCCTAAGGCGGACGGTGACTACAATTTCCAAGCGTTCTTTCATCTCGGAGACCACACAGTTCGTCACACCAGTTGAAAACGCACCATACCACTAAACCGCAAACAAACAGAAGTGACAATCCAATCAGATTCGGCTTCACAGTCACCGTCAGTAGAGCCACCGACCAAGCGATTTACATTGGATTCCTCTTCCTAGTAGTAGTCTCGTATTGCCTGTCTACCCACCAAAACAAACGTCACCGACCCTCTCGCAAAGGATATTTCGTCAACTTGGGCGCGAAGCCTGTACGTCAGACCCGTGACAAGGGACATAAGGAACGATCCGGAAAATGATGAAAGCCCTAACAAAGGGATACGCGGGCTCACCTCACGAATAGGTAACTCTCAGTCACAGTCAGTCAGAGAGAGTCACACAAACTTCAAGAATCCGAAACTTTTGCAGGCACAAAATACGCGCGAAAACCAGGGCGCACCTCGAAACGTATAACCGATCTTCAACTGCTTATAACTGCCACCCAGTCTCCGCCATTCCGTTCAACTTTCTACTGACCCAAATATCTCCTAACCGCTAACTGCAATCTTCTGTCGTGGAAAGGGAAAACTAATTATAGCTAAGCAAACACCATCATTGGCGGTTGGGCAATAACGGGAGCACAACCGCAGCTGCCTCGTTTATTAGGCTTCCCACGATACTTTCTAACCGTCACGGATCGCGGAAACCAGTCTTTGGCGAATCCGGTGCTCATCTTTCCGTCCAAAAAAACAACTCTAACAAACCACACCAAGCGGTTTCTACTACTCACAATTTTACCGTGAGGAAACTCCGAAACGTTCCTACCAAGAACATCTCGATCTACTCTGCTTGAACAAAGACCCTTTCACCGACGACACCATGGCGGACGTTGCCAACATTTTGAAGTGTGCCTACTCGGTGGGCCTGCTCATCTTCTCTACCATCATCATTATGGGTCTCATCTTCAACGAAGAAACCAAACTCTCGTCCGACGTTCACTCAGCCGTTGCCTTTATTGCTATCTGGGTCGGTGTGTTGTGGCTAACCATGGTGGAGGGCGGCCAAGGGTCTTTGGTCGGTCTGGCGCCCGTTAACGGAGAGCTCTACAAGGACTCCCATCCAATCGCCTACAAATGCACTTCGATTGCCCACAAGGGCGACAACCTCGATCGGTACCTGCTGGGTCGCCAGTTCATGGTGGTGCTGACTGTCTTCACCATCAACATCTCGGGCGGTCCCCTCAAGGACGCCGAGCTTTGGGGTTTCCCTTCTGTCCTGACCAACATGTTTCTGGGTAGTGGTCTGGCCATGATTCTCTTCACGGCCATGATTGGCCAGCTGAACTCTCAAGTCAACGCGTCACTGTGCATGCTCGACTACATTAACAACTACTTCGCGCTGTTCACCTTCTGGGTCGCTATGGCGATTGAGTTTTCCGGTCTACTTCACGCCTCCTACCTTGTGCAGATGCTTGTTGCTGCGCTTTCCGGCAAAAAGATCGAGTCCAACGAGGAGCCGCGCAACGGACTACAGAACCTCTTCTTTTGGTCGCGCTGTCTCGTTTCTCTCGCCATCCTGGCCTATTGCTTTGCGGTGACTTTAGCCGCTCTCTTTGACGGCAAGACCACCATGTGGGAAGGTGTTCCGTCGGCTGTTGCTGTCATTGTCTTCTTCCTGCTCATGTCCGTTGTTGGCTTGCTCGAGGGTATGCAGATTGCCTTCTTTGCTGTGGCTAAGATCCCCAAGTCCGAGCGAGGAGATTCCGTGTTTGCCAAGAAGACGTGCGAACTTCTCTTCAAAGGCGAAGGAAATAACCTTCCGGGCTTCATGATTGGGCGACAGCTGTGTGTTGTTTCCTGCATGTTCTTCATTGCTCGCGTCACTAGTGTCGAGATTGCCGAAGGAGAAGAGAACATCTTCGGAGTCTCGGACGGCGTCCAAAAGCTCTTCGACACGGGTCTTCTCGGGGCCATCATCACCACAATTGTGGCGTCCATTTCATGGCAGCTTGTGGCCTCAGCCTTCCCTATCGCTTTCCTGTCCAACCCCTTCACCTATATCTTCCTTCGCATTTGTCTTCTGTTAGAAGCTATTGGTATCTGCTCCGGAGCTTGGGTTCTTGCTGCGATTCACAAGAAAATTGCCGGTTTCCAGCGTGACGAGGTGTACATTGGTACTGCCGAGGAACGTGCCGCCAAGAACATGAGTGACAACACAGAGCAGCTACATTTGGGAGCCGGCCATTTGGTCAAACTTCCTGGCTTTGCTGAGCACGCGCCACCGGCCTTGAAGGCGCTTATGGAGACCAATCCGTCCGTTGCCGTATACCTCAACTCCATTCATGACATGGAGACTGGCAAAGGCAACAAAGGTCAGGAGTCCGAGACTGAGACCGAGTAAGAAGTACACCGCATTTGGTGGTTAGAGTCAAGAGTGGACTCAAGTCATACGAAACTCGAGTAAAGTCAGTAAATTTTGAAATGTGCAGCAAACTCGACGGCTCCGCACCAGATGGATGGATGGAGCAATCAGATATCGTAATCCTACAGTTAATAAATACCCCAGTAAATCGTTCGATTCAATTCAAGTAGATGGTTAACACAAGCGCAAATTGATTTAGGAGCTCTTTCCGGGGATGTTTTACTGTGTATGTACTTTCTAGAAGGAGAGAGGGGCTCCGGAAATGTACATCAAAGTGTGGTACAGCCGTCCAGCCAAGTGTTCTTTGGTCGATAGAAGTTACTGTTTCCAAAGTAGGAACGTGGCACAGCCAGAAAAGAGCCTTTCCTGGACACAATGTAATTGTTGTACCCGTTGGTAACGACCGCCGTCGTATGGAAAGATGCGAAAGCGTCACGCCAGCCCTGCAGAAGACGTACACAGACGGCTTATACTACAGTAGGCTGAATATCTATACTAGGTTTTCATTTGATTCCAATTTGTTGAAATTCTACTGTCGCGGTTGCGATCCTGCTGTTGGGGCGTACCTACCCAGCGGCAGGTGGTAATTCGTACACGACCTTAGCGATATTGAAGCCAAGAATGTCTGCACATTTAACCTTACAATCCCAGTGGCTGCCAATTCATTCAGGGTTACATCACGATGGTTTTCTGAAGAGTGCTCAGAGTGCAGACTTGATGGCACACGCTCGATAAACCCAGACAGCACACACAACAACAATCAGACATCATCTTAGCCAAGAACAATGTCTAGAGCATAAAAGATTGAGGTTAACAAAACAGGCTTACCCCAGTGAGCTTGGCTTTGTTGAATCAAATTTTTGTCCCACATTTACCATTGCGGGGAGGCCCAATAGTGAAAGGTGAAACAAGGAGCGATGATTTGGCGGGTGTCGGAAGTGATCCGTATGGATCAGAAGCTGACTCCAGTCTTTATCTCTAATATCAAAATTCTGGAACAGTAGCATCCTTTAGTATACTATTGGGAGCGAGGTCGCATTAACACGTTCTGTATATGTCGACCAACTCTCAAAGTCGTCCTTGTCTTGGCTAGGAAAAAGCGCAATCTCAATTTCGTGAAGCCCGCGCACACTCTTTTGACCACGTACGTCGCTCAGAAGTGTTCTTACGCGATCGATTGTAACAGTCAGTCCAAAGTTGCGACGCCAATTCATAGTCAGTGCAGAGTCAGCACCGCCACATCACCTTATCTGAAACATGCGGTCCGCATTTGTATTATGTTGCAATCAGAAATACAATTTCACTGTCAATGTCTGCAAGGCTGAGCTGACTGTCAGAATTCATCTCCTCCGAGTTACAAAGCGCAGCCGACGTATCGACGTACGCACCAGGAGCGTTGCTCCCAGAGCCACTACTTGCTAGCCAACAGCCAAAGCTATCTAGAGCAATTCCGCTATAGCAATTTGCTGTCTCACGTCTCGTTCCAATCTAGCTCTCTGTGAAGCAAATCAAGTTCAGTGGAAGCGACTTTGGCTGTTTGTAGTGACACTCTTCAAAATAGGACTAGCCATTTACCACAAGGCTGTCAGCGACCAAAATTTGGGGGAATGAATGAATCCACTTCTTGTCAAGGAGGGGCTATACAACAAAATTCACCACAATGTCTGACTGTGTGTACATAAATTACAAAGAGTCTCCTGATTCGATTCACTGTCAGTCAAGAATAAGTGGAGATTTTAGGAGCTTCAGCCATGACGACATGCTGACAGAAGCTTATTTAATTGGGGACAACGATGGAATCGTTCAAAAGCTACATACGCAATGTATGTTAAAACTTTCGAGGTTGAATGACTGAGATAACAGCTTGACGCTTTCCCGAAAACACGCGCGAAAACCAGGGCGCACCTCGAAACGTATAACCGATCTTCAACTGCTTATAACTGCCACCCAGTCTCCGCCATTCCGTTCAACTTTCTACTGACCCAAATATCTCCTAACCGCTAACTGCAATCTTCTGTCGTGGAAAGGGAAAACTAATTATAGCTAAGCAAACACCATCATTGGCGGTTGGGCAATAACGGGAGCACAACCGCAGCTGCCTCGTTTATTAGGCTTCCCACGATACTTTCTAACCGTCACGGATCGCGGAAACCAGTCTTTGGCGAATCCGGCGCTCATCTTTCCGTCCAAAAAAACAACTCTAACAAACCACACCAAGCGGTTTCTACTACTCACAATTTTACCGTGAGGAAACTCCGAAACGTTCCTACCAAGAACATCTCGATCTACTCTGCTTGAACAAAGACCCTTTCACCGACGACACCATGGCGGACGTTGCCAACATTTTGAAGTGTGCCTACTCGGTGGGCCTGCTCATCTTCTCTACCATCATCATTATGGGTCTCATCTTCAACGAAGAAACCAAACTCTCGTCCGACGTTCACTCAGCCGTTGCCTTTATTGCTATCTGGGTCGGTGTGTTGTGGCTAACCATGGTGGAGGGCGGCCAAGGGTCTTTGGTCGGTCTGGCGCCCGTTAACGGAGAGCTCTACAAGGACTCCCATCCAATCGCCTACAAATGCACTTCGATTGCCCACAAGGGCGACAACCTCGATCGGTACCTGCTGGGTCGCCAGTTCATGGTGGTGCTGACTGTCTTCACCATCAACATCTCGGGCGGTCCCCTCAAGGACGCCGAGCTTTGGGGTTTCCCTTCTGTCCTGACCAACATGTTTCTGGGTAGTGGTCTGGCCATGATTCTCTTCACGGCCATGATTGGCCAGCTGAACTCTCAAGTCAACGCGTCACTGTGCATGCTCGACTACATTAACAACTACTTCGCGCTGTTCACCTTCTGGGTCGCTATGGCGATTGAGTTTTCCGGTCTACTTCACGCCTCCTACCTTGTGCAGATGCTTGTTGCTGCGCTTTCCGGCAAAAAGATCGAGTCCAACGAGGAGCCGCGCAACGGACTACAGAACCTCTTCTTTTGGTCGCGCTGTCTCGTTTCTCTCGCCATCCTGGCCTATTGCTTTGCGGTGACTTTAGCCGCTCTCTTTGACGGCAAGACCACCATGTGGGAAGGTGTTCCGTCGGCTGTTGCTGTCATTGTCTTCTTCCTGCTCATGTCCGTTGTTGGCTTGCTCGAGGGTATGCAGATTGCCTTCTTTGCTGTGGCTAAGATCCCCAAGTCCGAGCGAGGAGATTCCGTGTTTGCCAAGAAGACGTGCGAACTTCTCTTCAAAGGCGAAGGAAATAACCTTCCGGGCTTCATGATTGGGCGACAGCTGTGTGTTGTTTCCTGCATGTTCTTCATTGCTCGCGTCACTAGTGTCGAGATTGCCGAAGGAGAAGAGAACATCTTCGGAGTCTCGGACGGCGTCCAAAAGCTCTTCGACACGGGTCTTCTCGGGGCCATCATCACCACAATTGTGGCGTCCATTTCATGGCAGCTTGTGGCCTCAGCCTTCCCTATCGCTTTCCTGTCCAACCCCTTCACCTATATCTTCCTTCGCATTTGTCTTCTGTTAGAAGCTATTGGTATCTGCTCCGGAGCTTGGGTTCTTGCTGCGATTCACAAGAAAATTGCCGGTTTCCAGCGTGACGAGGTGTACATTGGTACTGCCGAGGAACGTGCCGCCAAGAACATGAGTGACAACACAGAGCAGCTACATTTGGGAGCCGGCCATTTGGTCAAACTTCCTGGCTTTGCTGAGCACGCGCCACCGGCCTTGAAGGCGCTTATGGAGACCAATCCGTCCGTTGCCGTATACCTCAACTCCATTCATGACATGGAGACTGGCAAAGGCAACAAAGGTCAGGAGTCCGAGACTGAGACCGAGTAAGAAGTACACCGCATTTGGTGGTTAGAGTCAAGAGTGGACTCAAGTCATACGAAACTCGAGTAAAGTCAGTAAATTTTGAAATGTGCAGCAAACTCGACGGCTCCGCACCAGATGGATGGATGGAGCAATCAGATATCGTAATCCTACAGTTAATAAATACCCCAGTAAATCGTTCGATTCATTTCAAGTAGATGGTTATCTGTAAGTTCAGTTGCTGAAGGCGGCCTTTTTCGGACTGAAATACCGTAAGACTGATGGAGAAAACGTTTTGCCAACACACTCTAGTACCCGAGTATGATAAAGTATAGCCACGCAGTACTGCAATTTGCCACTAAGGTGAGCAATTGTCATAGCTATTGTTGTTGGAACATTCAACTAGCATAGTGCCTAGCTCTGAATATTGGCCATGTTTGCCAGCCTTATTACTGTCCCAGTCGTCGTCTGTACGATGCTGCGGATAGAGGCAATGTTTTTCGGGTCATTACCGAAATGTCATTTGCGAAGGCAGTGCGAAGTGACACGTGTATGCATCTAAGGATGCAGCAGTTGTGACACGCAAGACGACATGTCTTGCCGACCAAGAAATCATCTTTACATAAGCGATTTTCTCTATTATGGTCGTCCCTTGAGAGGTAAAGAAAATACCTTCTCCACGTCTACAAACTGGGATTGAATCGAAGCAGATAAGTCTGCACACGATCAAAGGGTCTCACGTTCATCTGCATTCATCTGCATTCATCTGCATTCATTTGCATTCATTTGCATTCATATGCATTCATTTGCATTCATTTGCAGTCATCTGGATTCTGCGGGATCAACGCATAGAAGACAGTACAGAGGCTACGGTCTCCTTGAATACGATTGACCAGAACATTACTATCCCAGTAATGTGACTATCTGTGGAGAGTAGTACGGATTCTACTGAGACTCCTAAGGGAGCTCCAAGGGATTTGTTTGCACTCGAAAAGATTACATCCATATTTGTCTCTACTCACAATTCTAAATTCAGTCGAGGTCAAACCGATTGAGTTACCGATTAATTACAATACAATCGGGGCCTTACGAGGCTTTCCCCTTTATTCATCTTACTCTCTCATTGTATCAACAATACATTGCGTGAGTATAGAAGAATTCGTTAGTTTATCAGACCCAGCAATCATTGCTGGCGTTGCTCTCGCCAACGTTCTTCCTTTACACGATTGTCTCTCTTTTTGAACTGAGCCATGGCCCGAGTTCGCAAGGCAACCGGTCCTACCCGGAAGGGAGCGACCGAAATGGTGCCGGAGGAGCGAGTGGAAGAAGAAACGCCCTTTGAGGCCGTTGAGTCGCCGTCCAAGGACAGTGACAATGAGACGCAACCATCGTCCATGGGCGATGATAATGACTCACAGTCTGAGATCGAGTCGTACAAGATTGATACCGACATTGATTTCAAGTACAACCCAAACTTTTTTGAGGACAAGAAAGCCCTTGAAAGTGTTCTAAGGAATACTATGGGATTTGGAGATATCCATGTGAAGTCACTCCAAAACGAAGGTTTGAAGACCGCAAATGATTTCTTGCTTATTTCTATGAGTGACATCAATGATCTTTGCGACAAGCTTTTGTTTGCAACAGTTTACAGGGCTCGCCTACGGGCATTTGCTACATGGTTACGTAGTCAACCCGACAACATAAATATTACCCAAGAATGGACAATTCCAGTTATGCAATTGGAAATGCAGATGAAGGCGCAAGCGTCTCCATCAAAGCGGCAAAGCGTAGAGCGTCTACGGACCCGCGCACGGCTAAAAGAGCCAAGACTAGTAGTACGGATAACTCTAACGCAAGCGTTGAGTCCTACTCGCCTGATTTAAGGTCAATGTCTACTGAAATATTTAAAGCAGATGATGACAAGGACTTGGCTTCATCAACTTGAATCAGATTCGGCACGCCGGACATCAGACTGATGACATTCCGAAGTTTTTATCCCAAGGGAAATCTCTTCACGGAATTGAAACAATTGATGGCGACTACATTCCTTTTGAATTGAAGGGACGCACATCATTGTTGTACTCACGAGTACCTACTCGCCATGAGCTTGAGAACTGCCTGCACATTGATCTCACATCTGATCAACCCTGGGATCCAAACAGCAAAGACTGGGAGGATAATGAGCAGCGCTACACGCGTCATGACCGACAACGGAATGCACGCTATACCGCAACTGATAATGCGGATGAGGAGAACTTTTACCATGGGTATTTCTCTCTCCCTGACTCTAAGGAGTTCCCGGTTCTACCGGCAAACAATAATGTTATGAACCCACATGATGTCGTACGCGAGATCAAATATGCTACTGCACGGGTTTCAAAATCTAGCCCACGGGATCTAGATGTCGATCGAGACAAACTTCGCCGCATCCTGGGACATGTTCCTATGGAAGTAGTTGACCGAACACTGGAAGCTACAACACAACTTGCGGAACGCTCTGGCAAAATGCCACTGCATCGACGTTTTAAAACGAAGTTTGAACAATTGCGATACCGCCGGTTGAAGTGTACGTTATATAGCGACACTTTCAAATCTACTGTTAAATCCTCCCGAGGACACACGCATACCCAAGGGTTTGTATGTGGTGATTCTTACTTTGTATACCACTTTCTTATGAAAGCGGAATCCGAAGCAGACCAAGGTCTTGCGTCAATTATACAAGATATAGGAATTCCGGCACAAATTCACACCGACAACGCAAAAGTGGAAACCTTAAGCAAATGGAAGAAAATCACTTCCGGTCACTGGATAAAAGTCACAGTCACGGAACCATACTCACCGTGGCAAAACCGTTGCGAACACGAATTCGGTGCGGTTCGGATCCAGACACGACTTGTTATGGAAACGACACAATGTCCAGAACAGCTTTGGGACTACGCCATTACCTACGTGGTAATTGTGCGTAATAATACCGCTCGCAAAGCCTTAAATTGGCAAACGCCATTAACGGTTATGACAGGTGACACGAGCGATATTTCAGAATTGTTGGATTTCGAGTTCTACGAACCGGTACAATATTTTGACAATCCTGAAATTAAATTTCCTCAAGCTAAGGCTAAAGTTGGTCGGTGGCTTGGTATTGCAACAAATGTTGGACAAGCTATGTGCTACTATGTCCTAACAGACAAAGGAACCGTGATAGCGCGATCCACAGTCACACCACTTCACAAAGTTGATTCGACTGCTTTGCAAACCTCTCTTACAGCTTTTGATGCTATGATAAGGGATATTTATCAGCCTACTGATTTTGCTCACAGCACTAAAAAGCAAGCAGCCTCGTTACGACGAGATGAAGCAATGAAGGTTGCCAGAAAAACTGGTGAACCTGAAGATCCAGGAGTCCGTAATAGACATGTTCTGTATGACTTAAATGAGGGAGCCGACCATGACCAAGTGGAACCAGGACTATCAGTTGATGATTACTACGGTAACGACGACGAAAAAGAGTCTGGTTCGTCGGATCTCCTTGTCGGCAGCGAAGTACTCCTTACTAAGGGAGGTATACAACATCTAGGCAAAGTCACCAAGCGTGATAAAATGGCCAGCCCAAGGGCTCAAACGAAACAACCAATTATGTTGTTGAGTTCAATGATGGTACTGAAGAGATTCATGGATACAATGCTCTGCTTGACGCTGTGTATAAGCAAGTCGATGATGATGGTAATGAATGGTATACTTTTGAAGATATTGTTGACCATCAAAGGCGCCCACGTGGCGGCCGAGGACGAACGAAAGGTTGGTTCCTCCGTGTTAAATGGGCCAATGGTGAATACACCTGGGAGCCTCTTACCTCTTTAAAGGAAAGCAATCCTTACCCAGTTGCAAAATATGCAGCCGACAATGAATTAATGTCGGAAAAAGCTTTCTCTTACTGGGCACCATCGGTACTGACAAAGGCTGATAGGTGGATTCGCGCTGCACGCACGCGAAAAAAGAAGAACCGATACAAGTACGGTATAGAAGTTCCAAGGAACGTTGCCCACGCTTACGAGCTGGACAAACAGAATGGCAATCATCTCTGGGCTGAAGCCATCCAAAAGGAAATGGGCACGCTGCAGAAGATGGAGACCTTCACTATCCTCTCGAAGGGAGAAAGAGCTCCCAAGGATTATAAACGCATCCCGATGTGGATTATTTTTGATGTCAAAATGGACTTCCGACGCAAGGCACGCCTTGTTGCTGGAGGCCATGTGACAGACCCTCCCACTGATGATACTTATTCCAGTGTTGCGTCAAGGGAGAGTGTTCGACTAGGTTTCTTACTTGCCAGTCTGAACAATCTTGATCTCGTCTCAGTTGACATTGGTAATGCTTACGTCAATGCCGATTGTCGTGAAAAGGTCTATGCAATTGCTGGCCCTGAGTTTGAAGAGTTCGAGGGACGGACAGTCATCATTGCTAAGGCTCTGTATGGACTAAAGTCCAGTGGCGCAGCGTGGCATTCCCACCTCGCGCAAAGTCTAAGGACTATGGGTTTTGTGTCTTCTAAGGCCGATCCAGATATGTGGTACCGAGCTGCTAAGCGCAAGGACGAAAGCGAGTACTACGAGTACATTATAAGCTACGTCGACGACCTAACGGTTGTCTCGGAAAATACCAGGGCGATTTTAGAAATGCTCAAAAACATTCCCTACACACTCAAGGGTGGTAGCGCTCCAGAAACATTTCTTGGAGCCACTATTGGAACGTACACATTCAAGGATGGTACGTCGGCGTGGTACATGTCTGCTCAGCAGTACTTAACCAACGCGATAAAAAACATAGAGGAAACTCTTGGGCTGAAACTTTCAACAAGTAACCGAATTGTCACGCCCTTGATACCCGGATACCATCCGGAGGTGGATACGTCCGCTTTCCTCGACGATGACCGAGCGAACTTTTATATGAGTCTTATCGGCATTCTTCTCTGGACATCTGAACTTGGACGAATTGACATTACCCAAGAAGTGGGTCTTATGTCACGCTTCAATGCGAAACCAAGAGAAGGCCACTACAATGCGGTGCTTCGTATGTTCAGCTACTTAAAGCGACACTTGAATTCCAAGCTTGTCTGTGACCCTAAAATGAGAGAATTTTCTCAGGTCAAGTTCTCTGATCCTATGTGGAAGGAGCAATACCCAAATGCTGTAGAGGAACTCCCTCCAGCAATGCCAAAACCTATGGGTAGGTCAGTACAAATCACGGTGTTTGTGGATGCTGCTCATGCAGATTGTCACGTCACGCGGAGATCGACCACCGGCATACTTATTTTTATAAATGGAACACCAATACGTTGGTACTCCAAGAGACAAAACACTGTCGAAGGATCGACATATGGATCGGAGTTTGTTGCCATGCGCATAGCTTCCGAAATGATCATAGCTTTGCGGTACAACCTACGGGTATTGGGTGTTCCACTTTGTGGACCCGCAAATGTTTTCTGCGACAATATGAGTGTCGTCACAAGTTCGACGATACCTTCGTCGGTACTTAAGAAAAAGCACAATGCTATTTCATACCATAAGGTTCGCGAGTGCATTGCTAGTGGGACAATGCGTCTTGCACATGAACCAACGGGCTCCAATCTCAGTGATATGCTCACTAAGTGTCTGTCTGGCCCTCAGCACAAATTCCTCATCAGTCACATTCTGTTTTGAGCCACGGCCATACAGTACCTTCTGCGCCACCATACTTTGGGGCAATCTCTAGACTGGACTTTGTACTCCCAGACTGCGAGATTGAAGGGAGTGATAAAGTATAGCCACGCAGTACTGCAATTTGCCACTAAGGTGAGCAATTGTCATAGCTATTGTTGTTGGAACATTCAACTAGCATAGTGCCTAGCTCTGAATATTGGCCATGTTTGCCAGCCTTATTACTGTCCCAGTCGTCGTCTGTACGATGCTGCGGATAGAGGCAATGTTTTTCGGGTCATTACCGAAATGTCATTTGCGAAGGCAGTGCGAAGTGACACGTGTATGCATCTAAGGATGCAGCAGTTGTGACACGCAAGACGACATGTCTTGCCGACCAAGAAATCATCTTTACATAAGCGATTTTCTCTATTATGGTCGTCCCTTGAGAGGTAAAGAAAATACCTTCTCCACGTCTACAAACTGGGATTGAATCGAAGCAGATAAGTCTGCACACGATCAAAGGGTCTCACGTTCATCTGCATTCATCTGCATTCATCTGCATTCATTTGCATTCATTTGCATTCATATGCATTCATTTGCATTCATTTGCAGTCATCTGGATTCTGCGGGATCAACGCATAGAAGACAGTACAGAGGCTACGGTCTCCTTGAATACGATTGACCAGAACATTACTATCCCAGTAATGTGACTATCTGTGGAGAGTAGTACGGATTCTACTGAGACTCCTAAGGGAGCTCCAAGGGATTTGTTTGCACTCGAAAAGATTACATCCATATTTGTCTCTACTCACAATTCTAAATTCAGTCGAGGTCAAACCGATTGAGTTACCGATTAATTACAATACAATCGGGGCCTTACGAGGCTTTCCCCTTTATTCATCTTACTCTCTCATTGTATCAACAATACATTGCGTGAGTATAGAAGAATTCGTTAAGTACTGACTACAACATTTCACCAATGTTCTTCCGTCACCTGCATTATCCGACAATTGTTGATGTATACAGTGTCGTCGGCACGGACGAAAAAAAAATTATGTTCTGACAGTCGGCAGTAGTTGTGCTTGTCTACCGAAAGGCAGAATAGATTGTCTTGCTGGTACCTGTACAGGTTTCCGGACAGCTAACCTTTTTCCTCCCAACGCCCCCAAGGTCCGCAACACGGGTTCATGGGTACACAGTTTTCCCGCTAACATTGGGGCACCATTCATTTCAACGCTTGCCCTACAGGTGTTCCAGCAAGCATTCTTCCACATATTTCCTACTCCTCCCGCGTCAACTTCTCATGACGGACACTTGCGGGGCTCAAACGTCGCAATGCCCGTAGGAACACAAATGTAGCAAGAACACCGAGGCTAGAAGAAACAATCACCGTTACTATTCTACTCTAGTAGTAAGTTACATCAACAACTGTGAAAAGGAATCAGAGTAAAAAGAATTTATTCTTAACAACACATTACTGCTAAGCTGTGATTACTGTTAGACATTCATAAAGATACATGTGTAATATATAAGGTATTTCGAGCCGCCTAAGTCCAGATGTTAACCACTGGTCATGACCCGGTTTCCGATTCCAGTTTTTGACACGGCAACGAATGTCGTATTGCCATAAGTCACGGAGTGCCAGTCATTGTCGTTGGCACTGGCTTGACTTGTCCACGTCACGCTGTCTGGACTTGTCATGACCCGGTTGCCGATACCGGTACTCGCAACGGCAACGAACATCCCATCCCCATACGTCACGCTGCGCCAATCCATGTCTGGGGCACTTGTTTGAGTCGTCCATGTGATCCCGTCGGGACTTGTCATGAGCCGATCGCCAGTGCCGGTTGCCGCAACAGCAACAAACGTCCCGTCGCCATACGTGACGGCAGACCACCAATTGTCGGCAGCGCTGGTTTGAATCGTCCACTGGATGCCGTCGGGACTCGTCATAACCCGGTTCCCGATGCCGGTACTCGCTACAGCGACGAACGTCCCATCACCATACGTTACGCTTCGCCACTCATTGTCTACGGCGTTCCCTCTGAGTGTCCAAGTTATGCCGTCAGGACTCGTCATGATACGGTCGCCAATACCAGATGCGGCAACCGCGACGAACATTCCATTACCGTACGCCACTGCAGTCCAATTATTGTCCGCAGCACTCGGTCGACTAGCCCACGCGATGCCGTCTGGACTGGTCATGACCCGGTTGCCAAGGCCCGTGCTGGCAACAGCGACGAATATCCCATCACCGTACGTCAGACCATTCCAGTCGTTATCTGCAGCACTCGCTCGTGTCGTCCATGTGCTACCATAAGGACTTGTCATGATCCGGTTGCCGATGCCGGTTGCCGCAACTGCGACAAATGTCCCGTTGCCATAAATCACCGTAGTCCAATTATTATTTGCGGCACTGGATTGTATCGTCCATGCTTCTCCCGGAGTAGCTATAGTTGGGACAGCAGTAGTAACTTGAGTCGTACTTGGCACAGCGCTTGGAGATGTACTCGGTGTGATCGACGGAACGATACTCGGCTCTCCAGCAGGCGATCGGCTTGGTGTGGTCGATGGCGAGGAGACTGGCCCAGAACTAGGTGTTGAGCTAGGTCCTTCGCTTGGCCTTATGGACGACTCGGGTCCGGAGCTTGGAGACAAAGACGGTACGGTAGACGGATTACGACTTTGCGCGACAAGAGGAGAAGCGCTCGGCTCTTCTGACAACTGCAACGACGGAGAGTTACTTGGCGTTGTTGATGGGGTAGGACTCCGCTCGAGAGTAGGCGATCGGCTTGGTGTGGTCGATGGCAGGGAAATTGGGAATAAACTAGGAGTCAAGCTAGGTCCTGTGCTTGGAGTCAAACTAGATCCTGTGCTTGGAGTCAAACTAGATCCTGTGCTTGGAGTCAAGCTAGATCCTGCACTTGGAGTCAAGCTTGACCCACGACTGACTGTGAAACTCGGCGACGAGGACGGTATGACAGACGGTGTCCGACTTTGCTCATCAAGCGGTGAACCGCTGGGCTGCCCTACTGAGGACGGAATTATGCTGGGTATAGTGACTGGCTGCACAGGCTCCCCAAGCACAGAAGGCGCAACTGAAGGTGGTACCGATGCATCCGTTGGCTCGGCGCTCAGCATTGGAACCGAGCTTGGTTGCAGCGATAGGGTTGTCCCTGGGGATACAGTCGGACCCTGCGGTAGCTGCACAGACTCATTAGGAAGAGGCGGTCCTGCGTCTGATCTTACTTCGATCAGAGATATCATGGCATTCTCAATCGGACTGGCAAATGCTATAACAAATGCTCCCGCACTATTTGCGCTGAATTCTTGTGTCAGTAAAAGAGCCGAATTGCATCCACCGGCAGCACCAAAGACGTCCAAATTTGTCGCGAAGCTTTCGCCGTTTATGGATATAGTCATGGTACGGGAGCTACTTGCAGCACAAAAGTAGACCTCCGCGAAACCAAGGGTGACAGCGTATGTGCTGCCGGCCACGAAGCCAGGGATGGTAAAAGTAAAGGTGTTCCCCCATCGATGGCGTTGGAATGTTGCGTCCCCGTATTCTCCGGCTCCGGAAATAGCTGACGGAGTTGGATCCTGGTAAGTCTTGCTTGCCGGTCCGCCCGCCGATATGTAAGGGAGGTCTAGCGGGGATCCCGTTCGAAGGGAGAAGATTGGCGCCGCTGGCGTCGTGGTGGGGAACAATGACGCTCCGTTCGGCGCCAAGGTGTCGGAAGGGCTTCGTGATGGCTGAGCGGACTCTCCAAGAAGGACCGGCGAAGGCGTGACTGAAGGTTGCGCCGACATTCCCGTTGGCTCGGCGCTCAGCGCTGGAACCGAGCTTGGTTGCAGTGACAGGGTTGTCCCTGGGAAAACAGTCGGGCCCTGCGATGGCTGTATAGACTCATTAGGAAGAGGCGGTCCTGCGTCTGATCTTACTTCGATCAGTGATATCATGGCATTCTCAATCGGACTGGCAAATGCTATAACAAATGCTCCCGCACTATTTGCGCTGAATTCTTGTGTCAGTAAAAGAGCCGAATTGCATCCACCGGCAGCACCAAAGACGTCCAAATTTGTCGCGAAGCTTTCGCCGTTTACGGATATAGTCATGGTACGGGAGCTACTCGCAGCACAAAAGTAGAGCTCCGCGAAACCAAGGGTGACAGCGTATGTGTTGCCGGCCACGAAGCCAGGGATGGTAAAAGTAAAGGTGTTCCCCCATCGATGGCGTTGGAATGTTGCGTCCCCGTATTCTCCTGCTCCGGAAATAGCTGACGGAGTTGGATCCTGGTAAGTCTTGCTTGCCGGTCCGCCCGCCGATATGTAAGGGAGGTCTAGCGGGGATCCCGTTCGAAGGGAGAAGATTGGCGCCGCTGGCGTCGTGGTGGGGAACAATGACGCTCCGTTCGGCGCCAAGGTGTCGGAAGGGCTTCGTGATGGCTGAGCGGACTCTCCAAGAAGGACCGGCGAAGGCGTGACTGAAGGTTGCGCCGACATTCCCGTTGGCTCGGCGCTCAGCGCTGGAACCGAGCTTGGTTGCAGTGACAGGGTTGTCCCTGGGGAAACAGTCGGGCCCTGCGATGGCTGTATAGACTCATTAGGAAGAGGCGGTCCTGCGTCTGATCTTACTTCGATCAGTGATATCATGGCATTCTCAATCGGACTGGCAAATGCTATAACAAATGCTCCCGCACTATTTGCGCTGAATTCTTGTGTCAGTAAAAGAGCCGAATTGCATCCACCGGCAGCACCAAAGACGTCCAAATTTGTCGCGAAGCTTTCGCCGTTTACGGATATAGTCATGGTACGGGAGCTACTCGCAGCACAAAAGTAGACCTCCGCGAAACCAAGGGTGACAGCGTATGTGCTGCCGGCCACGAAGCCAGGGATGGTAAAAGTAAAGGTGTTCCCCCATCGATGGCGTTGGAATGTTGCGTCCCCGTATTCTCCGGCTCCGGAAATAGCTGACGGAGTTGGATCCTGGTAAGTCTTGCTTGCCGGTCCGCCCGCCGATATGTAAGGGAGGTCTAGCGGGGATCCCGTTCGAAGGGAGAAGATTGGCGCCGCTGGCGTCGTGGTGGGGAACAATGACGCTCCGTTCGGCGCCAAGGTGTCGGAAGGGCTTCGTGATGGCTGAGCGGACTCTCCAAGAAGGACCGGCGAAGGCGTGACTGAAGGTTGCGCCGACATTCCCGTTGGCTCGGCGCTCAGCGCTGGAACCGAGCTTGGTTGCAGTGACAGGGTTGTCCCTGGGGAAACAGTCGGGCCCTGCGATGGCTGTATAGACTCACTAGGAAGAGGCGGTCCTGCGTCTGATCTTACTTCGATCAGTGATATCATGGCATTCTCAATCGGACTGGCAAATGCTATAACAAATGCTCCCGCACTATTTGCGCTGAATTCTTGTGTCAGTAAAAGAGCCGAATTGCATCCACCGGCAGCATCAAAGACGTCCAAATTTGTCGCGAAGCTTTCGCCGTTTACGGATATAGTCATGGTACGGGAGCTACTCGCAGCACAAAAGTAGAGCTCCGCGAAACCAAGGGTGACAGCGTATGTGTTGCCAGCCACGAAGCCAGGGATGGTAAAAGTAAAGGTGTTCCCCCATCGATGGCGTTGGAATGTTGCATCCCCGTATTCTCCGGCTCCGGAAATAGCTGACGGAGTTGGATCCTGGTAAGTCTTGCTTGCCGGTCCGCCCGCCGATATGTAAGGGAGGTCTAGCGGGGATCCCGTTCGAAGGGAGAAGATTGGCGGCGCTGGGGCTATTGTCGGTGGTAGACTTGCCGACGCTACAGCTGGTGCGGAACTCACACTTGGTGCTAAGCTCGGTGGGTTGGAGAGGGACGGGGCCTCTACTTGTGATGAGTTCAATCGGTCATCAATTCGCCAGAGTTGAGCGGGTTCCTCATTGCATTCCAATTGAACCAATATCGCGCCAATCGCGATGGAGGATTCAAAAATGCTCAAACACTTGCCGGAATGTGAAGCCTTGAGTTGCTGATCACTCCCAGATCCCGTAACGGTCCATAGCTGATGGGAAAAGTCGTCACAAGGTTGTTGTACGATGTTTGCTCCTTCACCCATCGATCCCTGAGTGACCGTTAAGCATTTTTGGGAATGGAAGGCGACAATACGGTAAAGCCCTCCTTCAGCAGATTGGAAATCAAATTGCTGGTTAGCGTTCTCATTACATGTATATTGAGTAGCTTGGGCCCCGTTCTCGAAGCTGTTGCTTGCAATATTTACGCACAGACCACTAAAGTCCGCAGACTCGATAGGAAAAATTAGGGGCGGGTCTGGCTGCGGACCGTCTGGGGCGTCAACTACAATCGTCTTTCCAACGCTTGGAACACCATCAGCATTCATAGCAAATAAAAAGTAAGTTCCAGGTACAGTCACATTGTAGTTGTCCGGAGCAATCAATTGAAAGGAATTATTGTCGCCACCCACAGTCGTGAGCGGTATGCGCCGCTGGTCGTTGTTCACAGAGTGAGTAACAGCGGAGATCCGCATGAGCACAAAATTATGGTTGCCGCTTGTGTCCACCGATACATTAATTGTCTCACCGGGAACTAACCGAGACGGTGAAGACTGTATGACAGGCCGCGTCTTCAGGGAACCATCCTCATTGAGCAAGTAGGGTGGGGTAAGGATCTCAGCGTCTTTATGATTTGTAGGACAATTTCCGCAAAGTCCGCCACCTGCCGCCCACACGCGACCATCTTTCATCAAGATTGCTACACTGTGATAGGTGCGCGGTATCTTCATTTCCGCCAAAGTCGTGAACTGGCCTGTGTTAGGACTCCAGATCTCGGCAGCGAAAACAGCTTCTCTGTCTGTGAAAAGAAATACTTTCGTTTGACCACCAATAACAATCACTTCTCCCGAGGGGAGGCCCACGCTGTTAGCCAATGTTCTTGCGAAGGCCATGTCACCTACCCTCTGAACAGTCTCAGACCCTTCTCCGGCATTGATATCGATAACGTGGGCCAGCTTAGTTCCCTCGTTATCACCATACTCATAATTGGGAGCGCCTCCGACGGTAAAAATTTTGCCAATATCAAACATGACCGCATTGCCATTCATAGCGTCGTTGTCGTTGCCACGGAGAAGAGAGTCGGATATTTCTCCTTCGCCAGCAACGTCGATCCAGTGCATTCTTTTCGACGGTCCGGCATGAAATACCTTACCGTTGGGGGCAGTGAAGAGCCACATGTGGTTGTCTGACCGAAAGACGCCACCAACGTCGTTCGTAAGCAAGCTTGAGCTTCCAGGTATGAGAATGTTACTCTTCAAAACCCACCCACCGGTTGGACTCCAAACCTCGCCGCCCCTGTTGCCCCTTCCTGCACCACTCCATGAACCTCCGAGAGTGAAGACCGATCCATCCCCTAGCACAGTCATCGAATGGTATCCCCGCGGAATTTTCATTGGGGGACCTCTGTACCAGCTATTGGCGGAGGGGTCGAAAAAAGTAACGGACGCTGCATTGGAACCTCCGGTAATCATAATTCGACCGTCGCCTAAAGTAGCAGTCCCAGGGCAAAACATGTCGTGGTTCGTATTTGTGATTTCTCCCTCCGTACTCTCATTGGTTGCAGGATCGAAAATGGAAATGAAAGTTTTTCCGACACTACGGGCATAATGAGTCCTGCTCCACGCTGACCAAGCTAGAATTCTCCCATCGTCCAGATTTGCAGCAGCTACAGCAACCAGAGTCATAGCGTATTCACCTTCCCACGGATTTGGCTCCGGAGCTACTGTGGGTTCCGCACTTGAAGTTGGTGAAGTGCTCGGAGATACGGACGTTGAAGGCGCCAATGAAGGCACCTCCGACGACTCTGTTGGTGCTGAACTGAAAGTCGGAGCAAAGCTAGGAGCTGGGGAAAAGGTTGGCGACAACGTCCCCGCCAAATCGATCTCAACAAAAGAAACCATTGCGTTGTTGATAGGGCTGAAAAAAGCAATTGCAAAAGCACCATCACTATTGGCTGCAAAATCTTTCCTCATCACGAGAGCCGTATTACACGCTCCAGCAGCAGCAACCACATCCAGGTCGGCCTCGAATACCTCGTCGTTTACAGTAATGGTCATAACACGTTTGCCTTCGGCGCAAAAGTAGATCTCAGCAAAGCCGAGTGATATCGTGTACATGTCACCGACACTGAATCCAGGGATTGTAATAACGAACGTATTTCCCCATCGGTGACTCCGGAATGTCGCTTCTCCGTACCTTCCAGCTCCTAAGATCTGGGCCCCAGGTTTGGAATAGACACCAAGATTATCACCGGAGATGTATGCAAGGTCTTGGTTAGTTCCAGTCTTGAGATAGAACAAGGGAGGCCCTGGTGCTATCGTTGGTTCTACGCTAACACTCGGTGAAACGCTTACGGTTTGTGAAGGTTGTTGTGAGGGTGGCGAGGATCCGCGTAAGGCACTCAGACTTGGCATACTACTTGGAGCGTTGGACAATGTCGGTTGAATTGTCGGAGCAGGGGGGCCCTTTCCCGCTCCCGCTCTCGTTGGCTCAAAGCTCACACTGGGGCTCGGGCTTGGAGCTGCCGACGCCGAGGGCTCCAGCGTCTCCTCTGCGAACAGGCCGTCCGCGACGCGCCAGAGCTGATCGGGGCCTTCATCACAGGCTTCCTGAACAAGCTTCGTACCTGGGGCAATCGAGGCTCCGAATATGCTCAAGCATTTGGCACTATGCAGAACGCGAAGTTGTAGGTATGCACCACCGCCAACAACGTACCAAAGGGTGTTGCTCGTACACGGCAATTGAATGACATCGGCACTGTCTGTCACATCCAAGTCGGCAACACCCAAACACTTTTGTGAATGAGAGGCCACAACTTGGAACTGGCCCTCACCAACAATCAAGAATTGATACTCCTGACTATCACCTCCGTTGCAAGATGCCTGGACAGCCTGAGCACCATCTGATACACTGCCCCCAAGTATATCAACACAGAGTCCACTAAATCCTTCTGAAACTATGGTGGAGACGTTTGTTGCTCGTGCAATCGTGGGCTCGATGCTTAGATTTGGCGAAGCCGTCGGTACATCTGCTAGCATTCGGGCTTGCATAGCGTTTGCTCCAACATGTTGTATCTGAATGAATGAAACCATAGGGTTGTGAATCGTACTGGTAAAATCGATCACGAATTCTCCTCTGCTACTGGCCTCGAACGACTTGGTCAGAATCAAAGCAGTGCGGCACCCACCAGCGGCATTATAGACATCCAAGTCTTGCGCAAACGTTCTTCCATTGACTGTGATATTCATAATTCGCTTTCCGTCCTGGCATTGGGGGACCCACATCTCAGCGAACCCCATTGTTACGTCGTACGTATCGCCCGCAACGAACCCCGGTATGGTGAAGACAAAGGCTGGCCCAGTGCGATGACGGTTAAATGTGTCTTGCCCATAACTGCCACACCCCGAGTAAGTTGCCCCATCGGTTTCTGTCTCCGACCAAGACGAATTCGTAGTAAGAAACTGGTTGTCGTGCGTCGTTCCCGTACTGAGGTAGAATCCAGATTCGGATCTGCGCGCAAAATTGCTGCGTTTCAAAAGTTGCTGTAGTCCGTCATATTGCTCGGATACTGTCTTAACTTGCCACTTGACGCTGGGACTGTCGCAAAACCATTGTACCATAAAGGCCCCTGATGTGGAACGCGAACTGGCATCGACACTCAAACAATAACCAGAGTGCTGCAAGATCAATACCCCATCACGTTGCTTCCACAGCGTAGCGGGGTCGTTGTCGACACAAGACAGTTGCACTATGTCAGCCCCAGGTGCTAATGCCCCATCAGCCACACCAAGGCACTTGTTGGAGTGGGAAGCCCGAATTTGATGATACGCGTTGTCTGTACCGCTAGCAGGAATAAAGTCGAACACCTGGTGCTTGTTACCGTCATTACAATTCCCTTGAAATATGGACGCCCCGTCGTCTTGGCTCGCTCCAGCAACCTCCACGCAGAGAGAGAGCTCTGATACAATTTGACGCTGCGGCGTTGTCTGCGCTGAAACGGAAAGCGTCAAGAACAGCAAGCAAAGAACACTCCTCAGAGAAGCGTGATGTCTGCGAGTGGTCGACGCGAACATTCCCATTCTGAGGTTTGCTTTCTTCGCTTTCCAATTCCGACTTCGTTAACTTTCTTTACCTTTCTGTTTACCGCTCTGCGGTCGGTTTACAAGCCTTCGCGTTACGTAACTGTTGTTGAATTACAGAGTGAACAAAGCTTGTTGCGTTAAAGATGACTTTGGGTAACACTGTTGCAACACAGAATGAGTACATCAGGATACTTTTGAATGCAGTTTTCGGTTGCCGATGGCATCGGTCTAAGATGAAACTGGCTCGTGCTTCCAGAGAGGGCTTTCCTTTCAAACAAAGTTGTGGCATAGCTCCATAAACAATCAGCGACACCAGATACTCAGCCCTTCGACTAGAAATCGCGACACCGATCAGGAAAGGCATGCCAATCGTGACTAAATTGGGAAAATTATGCTGCTTTACCCGTGAATGAAGGAAGATGCGAAGGATATTAGCATAATTGTTTGGCCAAGAGATTTCTGAAATTGACGGGATTTCTATGAAGTGCTTCAACAATTTCAAGTATGCCTTCTGTTATACTGATATCCCATTTATAAGTAGTGGATCGCAATCTCAGTCAAATGTGACTGAATGGACAGATTTTCTCCAATACCATACTAGTATAGTGGTTCAAGATTGATCATCGTGCACATAAAAAATATATGCTTAAACCAAAACTTACCGTTAATTGTAAGCAATGGCTCTACTGGTCATGTATGCCGGTGACGTTTCGTTTAAGTATTTCTTCTGGGTATGAAACTGCAACGATCATGGGCTAGAATAGTCCTAAAGGAACCAAAGTAGCTAGATCGAAGGCGTAAAAATAAAACACACCTTTTGCCCAGGGGTGAGCCTCAAATCTCTCGAATATCAAAAACGAAATAAAACAATTAGAAGACACTTTCACTTATCTCTGTCATGATAAAAGTATCATTCATACTGGCTGGCGTTTTACGTATCCGTTTATTTATAAAAAAAAATTTCATAGCCGCTTTCGAAACCCGACCCTAATTAGATCGGCCGATTTCTAATCCGACTCTAAAATCGGTTCGCTTTCTGAAATCCGACCTTATTTTTAGAGTCGCTTTCGAAATCCGACTCAAAATTAGGGTCGGATTTAGAGTCGGATTTTAAAGCGACTCAATTTTTCCGCGCATCGCGAGTATCCGGATCGATGCCATATTTTGCTATTTTTGGAGCTCATTTCGATCATAAAACGAGTTCTACTTGTCGCGTCTATCGACCTCTGGGTCAAGTGCATGATCTTCCCGGTAACCCGACGGTTTCTTCTACCCCCAAGAAACACCATTGCCAAAACATTTGTTAGACCCTAAGGGGAGGGAGATCCCAGAGTATTATAATCATACGATACTGTATATAATTTATCCAAAAACTACGCCTAAGTAATTACTCAGGGATCTGTCCTTGCTTTTAAGTAATTACTCAGGGATCAGTACCGGACCTCATAGTAATTACTCAGGGATCTGTCTTCGCTTCGCAACCTTATTCGATTGTCTGTTCCAATAGAACTCGGTACCCGATGAACTCTTATCCGTTTGTCTGAGCCTCCCGTTTCTGTCTCCCCGCTTCAGCAATATTCAGGCTGCCTTTAATTCGGTTTTCCCGCAAGCAACCGGAAAGAGCTTCTTTGCGGTGAATTTGTAGAATACCCCTACGTCAAGCGGTACATGAGGGTTCAGATCCCTAAGTCTATCTGACAAGTCTATGATCTTATGTTTTTACGCCTTTGATTGTCTACGAAAGTATGCGGGATCCTTTCGGTTCCTTAGACAATTCTAGCCCGTTATTGTTGCAGTTTTCTAGTTTATCAGACCCAGTAGTTCTATGCTGAGGTAGCGGGATCAAAGGTAGTGTTTTCGTTGTGTTTTCGAGTGTTTGAAGTGACCGCTGATTCCGATTGTGCCTGGGGAGGTGGGGCAAAATACCTGGCTTTTCATGTCGTTGTTAAGTCGCCAATACCTGCAGAGGCCTGGAATATACTGCCAGTTTCTTGTAGTGGTCCACGTGATAGACGTGTTGATTGGTTACTGGGTTTCGTATCCGTCTAACGGTCTGAAACAAGGCAAATCTCCATGGTTGGACGCATCCATGAATCTCTTCATCCATCGAAGAAGGTGCATTGCACAAAATTGTATTGTTTGCTAAAAGCTCGGGTTCTGAGCATCATTCATGTGTGGATGATAAGTAGTATGCTTATACGAAGCAGTTACTTATGCAACAATTATTATCGGAATTGTACCGCAAGTTAGTCGCAGATCCTCCACTCTGATAGATATTGATTAAATATCTCGAATGGATGAGAGCGACAGCTGTTTTGTGTTCGCTAGTGTTCGTTGCGTACTTATTGTATGGTTATGAAACGGTACTCGTTATCAATATCATTTATTCAAGTCTATATGTGAAATTCACATTTGATGACATCAATGATCAATAATTCTCGTGTTCACGTGGCGTGAGAACACTGAATGTTCTAAACCAACTAACAGAATTTTATGAGTTTGTGATACAGGAAGAAAGAAGAAAGTTGACCATGGCAGCCGCTTTAGCTCAAGTTCGAAATGCTTTTGTTACAATATACACCAATGTACACCGTATGGACAGAAGCGCTGTTAGGAACAGAGCCTGGTAAACAAGAGAGGGCGTTATTACAAACGACCGGCGATACACCTAAGGGCAGGAAGATCCCAGAGAAGTAGGGGTATACCTAGCTGCATACAATTTATCCAAAAACTATTTCTAAGTAATTGCTCCGGGATCATCAAGTTGGTTTGTCTTTGGCGTAGGTAACTGCTCCGGGATCTTCAAGTTGGTTTGTCTTTTGCGTAAGTAACTGCTCCGGGATCTTCAAGTTGGTTTGTCTTTTGCGTAGGTAACTGCTCCGGGATCTTCAACATAGTTTGTCTCTTGATTAAGTAATTGCTCTGGGATCTTCATCATGGTTTGTCTCTTGTCTAAGTAATTCTATTGGATTGGTGATAAATCACCTAAGGAAAAGGAGATCCCTGTGGAGTAAACTTATACATGAATGAATATTTTATCTTTACACAGGGATTCATTTTTTACTTAACGCATCCCACTGGGATCCAAAAAATTCCCACTGACAGGCGCGAACACCATAAAGGGAACATATGATCATAACTTTCCCGGAAAGCTCTATTTCACTCTATTGCTCCAACCAGACACTAAACCTCGATTCGAAGTTTGTAGTAGGACTTTAGTGGAACTTTCAGCTTTTAATAGAGGATGAGTTATTGTAGTCCAAAATTTTTTTTCGTCACTCGTGACTGCAGTCATGAGTGTTTTTGCCAACTCGTGACCGCAGTCACGAGTGTTTTCGACCCGAAATCGCCAAACTCGCCAAAATAATAAAACTCACCATGGTGGACTCGGATGAAGATTTCTCCTTGGGAGAGGAAGACAAATACACAGAATATGACGGATGCACTGAAAAGCATGCACTGGAAGACATTGGGCCAGAACACAAGGCAAAATCGGTCCGGTTGAAGTCTCCAAAGTCGTCCAATCAGACAAGGGGCCGGATGCCAAGCACACTTGAGGTACTTTTGCCTATGGAAAGAGAAGCTTCCAGTCAGGGCATGAATCCATTCATTGTATGATTGTCAAGTGCACCAATTTAGCGCGACAGTTCAAGGAAGACATTCCAATGGAGGAGGCAGCTGATGAGGCATTGGAAATGGAGGAAGCTGATGATTATGATGCTTACAAAGCGGGATTAGACGAAGGTATACCTCCCGAAAATTATCCGGATGAAAGCGGAGAGGAAAGCGATGTAGAGGATGTGTTTGGTGCGGCTAGCAATGCTGATCTCAAGGAGAACGGAGACATTAAAGACACAGTGCAAGTTTAATTTCTCTTTACTTTCCGGGTTATTTATGCGTATTTAGGGCCTTATCTATGTATCTAAACAAGGGTCGGAGATCACCAAAATACCTCAGCAAGCTTTCTAACAGTACAATCAGTGCATATATAGATAGCTTTATAACGGGGAAATATGTTCCCTTTATGGTGTCCGCGACTGTGAGATTCAAAAACGGTGAAAGTTACTCCACAGGGATAACTAACTTTGTTACGATATACACCAATGTACACCGTATGGACAGAAGTGCTGTTAGGAACAGAGCCTGGTAAACAAGAGAGGGCGTTATTACGAACAACCGGCGATACACCTAAGAGACTTAGGGACTGTAAAACTCTACTCGTTGGCGACGCTCCCCTCGGGTTAGGCAGCGGATACGAGGACCTATGCGTAAACTAGCAATGCGGATCAAAGAACTTATAAAACAATGATTGAAGAATTAGTGCTATAAACTAATTCTTGTTGCTCCTCCCATTTGCCAAGATACAACAAAACCTGAGGAACAAACTCAAACGTACACAAATATCTTTCTTCCGTCATAGTATCCTTATACCGTGACGCGCGCTCACATATACTTATAGTGGAACCGGAAATACCTTTCATGACATGCATGCTGCGGGAAATGGAGCGCATCCATTTACATCCGTTAGTCAGGCAATAAGTATTGTCAGTCCCACTCCGTTGCCACTGTCAGAACACGACATATTCAGTCACGTTCTCTCCAACGCACGATACATCATTGTATCTGGGAATTTCATGCAATAAGACCGAGTTAACTTCCATACGACTCACTTCTCCCTTATGAACACTCCAACCGCCGCTCACCGTGTTGACGTCTTGAGGACGGACATCACTAGGAGACATGTCGCATGGTACTATATCGTGACACTCCCCATCGGTCTGTGTTGTATCCTTCAAGGCCTTGGTATCACAATCAGATGTATCGCCATGCCAGAATAGTATAGGCTTAAGAAGAGGCCATGCCTGCTGGAAACCCCAATGCTTGCTGAGTACATTGGCAGGATTGTTGGCTCCCAAAATCTTTTGGAAATCCACAATGCCAGCAGCAATTGCCTCGCGGACTCGATGGTAGGACAAAGCGTTGTGCCGTTTGTTGATCGGTGATTGGGACTCCGTAGAACTTGTGGTAACCGATTGGTTATCTCCAAACATAATAGTCTTGCCCTTAACTGTGACTCCTAGGTACCTCATTGTAATACGCACATCAATGATTTGTTCAACTGCAATACGTGCAGCCACAAATTCTGATCCGTAGGTAGCAGTCTCGACGGTAGCCTGTCGTTTCGAAAACCATTCAAAAGGGGTTTGGTTTATGAGGTGGAGGATACCGGTGACTGAACGACCTGTAATCATATCATGATATAGGTTTGCGTCAACGTAGGTGGTTAAGACAACGGCCTTTCCCAAAGCCGTAGGGGCATCGTGGGGAACAAGTTCTTCCACATTTCCGTAGATGGAACGGGCCCATTCGTTGCTTCGGTCCGGTAGCTCAACGTAGTTGGGCTGATCGGTGCGCACACGGATTGCTCCTGCCTTCATCTTACGAAGGTATCCGTACATACGCTTAAGGCGATCAAGGTGGCCTTCTCGGGGAGCAACACGGAATCGAGCCATGGTCATCACAGCCGTAGCAATATCAAATCGCCCTAGGGTGATAAGCCATTGTAAACTCCCAATCAACGACTGATATTGCTTGATACCATCTTCGTTTAGTTCGGGAGTGGAGTCTAACTCAGGATGGTCACCTTTATCCAACGGTGAAACATACTGTTTGGGTGACTCGCCGTACATACGTTCGTACTGCTCCATCATACGCGCGATATACTTCCGGGGGTGGTAAGACAAGGTTCCATCTTTGTCTCGCTCAAACGTACAACCTAGGTGGTACTCCAGTGGTCCAACACCTTTGAGCTTGTACTTGTGGACACTTTTAAGTTGTTCAACAATACTACCGGGGTCATGTGCTGCGACGGCAATGTCGTCGACGTAGACGGCAATATACTCGTAGACGCCTTGACTGGGTCGCATCCAAACATCGGAGTCGGCCTTGCTGGGTGTAAAACCCATGTCGCGAAGTGTGTCGGCGAACCTCTCATGCCAACGAAGTCCACTACTACGTAGACCGTACAGGGCCTTGTTGATGACAAGGATGTGACCGTTGAGGTCTCCGAACTCCGGTCCGGCAACAACAAAGACTTTCTCTTGGGTTTTGGCTTCAAGATAGGCATTCCCAATGTCAGCTCCCCATAGCCTCAAGTTATTTAGCTCGGCCAGGAACACAACAATACGGAGGCTTCGAAGTGACACGACTCCAGAGTAGACGCTCTCAGGAGGCACGGGGGTAAGGTGACCTCCGGCAACCATACGAGCCTTGTGCCTGCCATCATGTTTGACATCGTAGACCGTGTGAATTCTGATCTTCCTGTACCCTTGTGGCGCGTTCGAGACATGTTTACCATTTAGAATAGCTTTACCTTTGTTGACGAAGGTATTGTATTCATGAAGCTGTGTACGCTCTATACTCTCAGCATCCTGCCATTTAGTGTTGCCATTGCGCTTGTCGATATCAACAGCGCTAAGATGGTCGCGAGGGATCTGGTACCCGAATTTATAGGTAGGTACACGACGGATAGAGTGTGTGCGGCTTTGGTTTACAAGGCGTTGGAACTTCTTCTGGCGGTTGACAAGTCGTTTGAACTGTTTCCAACCCGGGGTATCCAGCAAACCTTGGCGTTTAGCATAGGCTGCGCAAGTAATAGGATCGTCGGCACGTATAACGTCTAGAGGTTCATAACTAGACTCTCTAGTTTCCCAGTTTACCAAAACATTAAACTTAGAACCTTTATAGTTAATGTCTGTGGTTTGAAGGGGTCCTTGGTGTGCCACAATGTCTTTAAACTTCCATTGCCGATCAGTATCAGTCAATTCCTTTTCTAGGTCGGTCGCGACTTTATCTAGAATTTCGTTGTAGGCGATGATTTCATCGTGTTCACCGTCATTGATTTCAACGAGAAATTGGATGTCATGTGGTTTGTCAGGATCAAGAATTTTCCTGGCAATACGTGCACGAAAACGCTCCCCATTGTCCTGGGTATCGGTTAAAAAGGTGCGTCCGATGAGATCGTCCGGGGTGAAACCAGGTAGCGTGTGGATGGCATAAGAATTTCCGTCCTCAGTTCTGCGCGACTTAGTGAAGTTGATGGGCTTAGGAGGACTCTCCCCTTCATGTGGCTCAAGACGCAAATTGGTTTCACTAGGTTTCAACGCAGAGCGAACACTAGATCGGAGAAGGATCTTGTGGGAGTCGTTGGTGAGTACCTTGTAGGTAAGAGCATCACCAACGGAATCAGCAATTCCAACAAAGTGGCCCCTTTTTTCAGTTCCGTCGGAAGGAAAAGTAGGGTCTTCAAGTCGGTAGTAGATCGGTTCCCAGAAATGGAATTGAAGGAGTACGCTAATATCAGGGGTACTACCGTTGAGGACTTCAAGGGGAGTACGATCGTGTAAAGACTCATGTGCCAAATGATTGAACAAATAACAAATGTAGGAAACACACAATAACCATGTAGAATTGGGTGCACCGGTTTTGTTTAGGATATTATTCGCATTTGCTTCGACAGTTGCAATGCGGCGTTCAGCATAATTTTGGTGCTGGTGATTGGGCTCGCTTTGCCATTGATCAATGTGGTAAGCACGGGTAATATCAGAAACCTTCTTGCTGACTTCGGCCTTGGCACGATCACTAATGAGCTTATCCATGGCGCCACAATGACGAATATTGTCTTCAAGAGCATTGACAAACTCTTTGTCTGTTTTCATAGGATAAATGTCGGTGACAAGCGACCGTCTACCAACAAATAGTTGTGCAAATTTAGCGCCATTGTCAACAGCAGGCGTGTCCGACCAAATGGTATCGATAGCGACAGCTTCATTGCGCCGATGAACATTAAGTGCCGGAAAATGAGACTTGAAGTGCTTACGCATAGGTGCATGATAAACTTCGCGAGCAAACTGTGTGGTGGCCAAGATGGTCTTCCGAACTGTGTCGGAAGAGATCCAACCAAGACAAGGGCGCAAAGCTTCGTAATTGTGGGCATTGCGGCTCATATCATGCTTGTTTGACGAGAGTATATTGCCAATAGCCGTGGATGGATCGACCAATTCGTGTCATAATTGGCAACGTGCCTATGTCGGTATTCCCCGGTTGAATTGAAGCGAGGTTCAACGTACAGATCGCCGGGAAGGTCCTGGACGGCATCATGCCAGTCCGTGACAAGATCAATTTCATTGTCAATGATAGATGGATCCCAGTCCACATCGGAAGTAAGAACAACATGCGGAAGTGTGTCAAATTCGGTATCCAAAGGTGGGCGCATGTCCATATAAGCCAGTCCTTGGCGAATGTGAAGAGGAATAACGTAGTTGTCTAGAGTTACGATACGCTGTTTACCCCCTAGGACCCGAGAACGGTCTTCGACAACGTTCTTGTAGTATCCAAGTTGCGCACTAGAATGAATCGTTTTACCTTTCCCATGGTGTGCATACTGGTGTAGTATGACAATGATAGGTCCGTTCTGGGATTCAACAAGTCCAGCAGCGGTGACGATATCTAAATCAGGCAGGGTATGGTCATTGATACCAGTGATGCTAGCAAAACGACCTGTCTTGTTCAGGATTTTAACATCATTCCCAGCGAGTCCACCGTTTGCACCTCTGTCAATGAGGGAGGATGTTGTCCCAGTAACGGCGTGCCGGGAAATACTGTACTCGAGCATGTTGGACTGTAGTGAGCTCGTGGGATTCTGCTTACAGAAGGAAGCCGAAGCGAGAACTTTTCGAATGTCTCCATGTGCCATAGTACTTGAACGATCAGTGAGATGTGCAAGCAATTCCGTGTCATTCCCACATTAGGGTTAGGGTTAGGGTTAGGGTTAGGGTTAGGGTTAGGGTTAGGGTTAGGGTTAGGGTTAGGGTTAGGGTTAGGGTTAGGGTTAGGGTTAGGGTTAGGGTTAGGGTTAGGGTTAGGGTTAGGGTTAGGGTTAGGGTTAGGGTTAGGGTTAGGGTTAGGGTTAGGGTTAGGGTTAGGGTTAGGGTTAGGGTTAGGGTTAGGGTTAGGGTTAGGGTTAGGGTTAGGGTTAGGGTTAGG